>NC_080549.1:29725510-29941507 GCF_028640845.1 Ahaetulla prasina | reverse complement strand
GATCAAAAGCTTTCTCTGCATCCAAGAATATAAACGCGGAATCTGATTTTTCTTTCCAAATATTCCAATAAAATTCACTATCTGCCTAATTATTCCTCATTTGTCTCCCTTTATAAAACCAGACTGGTCAGTGTGAATCCTTTGTTGTACAATTTCCATTAACCTATTTGCCATTATTTTCAAAAATCTTATAATCATTATTCAAGAGTGAAATCGGTCTATAATTCCCAGGCTTAGTACAATCCTGATCCTCTTTTGGTATCAATGAAATAAAAGTAGTCCTCCATGATGGTGGCACTCCTCCCATCAGTATCTGATTAAATAACTCCATAAGTGGACCAACTATCTCATCCTGTAACTTTTATAATATATTGCTGTAAGTCCATCTGTGCCCGGGATTTCCTATTTTAATTGCTTTATTACCCAAATAATTTCCTCAGAAGCGATTCAACTCTTCCTTTGTTCATTAGTTAAACCTTTAACCTTATATTCTTTCAAATATTTATCAATATCCATATTCAATATTGTATCTCTAGCATATAAATTTGTATAATATTCCAAGAAAGCTTTTTAATTTTATCCTGTTGAAATCGCACTTTACCCTTGTATTCAATTCTTCAATAGTACGTGCTTTCTGTCTTTTCCTTAACATATAAGCCAACCACCTCCTGATTTATTGGCATTACAAAAGTATTATGTTTAGTATATTGTATATTGTTGCCACCTGATCTGCCATTAACATATTAAATTGACTCTGTAATATCTTTATCGCCTCATTAATTTTAAATCATGTGGATTATATACCAATAATTGTTGTTTCCTCTGAATTTCCTCTTCTAAATCCTACGCTGTTTTTGTAATTTTCTCCTCTGTCTACTATTAATATATATCAAATTTCCTCTCATAAAGGCCTTGCTCATCCCACACCATTTCTATCAAGTTCCTTTTCAAATTATAATCAAAAAATTTTCATTTGTTTTTACATTGATTTACATTATCCTCATATCTAAACAAATTTTCATTCATTCTCCATGATCTTCTTCCACCTTCATATTGCAACTCCATCCATACCGGACTATGATCAGTTAAACACCTTGGAAATATCTTTGTTTTCTTAACCCTAGAAAGCAAGTCATTGGTAATTAATATAAAATCAATACGTGAAAAGATTGATGCATCCAAAAATAAGTATAATCTCTATCATCAAAATTCTGCCTTCTCCATATCTTTCAACTCAAAATCTTCCATCAAATCAAAAAAGATTTAGGCAATTTTTCATGTGTAGGAATTTTCTTAGAAAGAGTTCTTTTATCTTTTCTAATATCCATTACACCATTCCAATCCCCTAATATAATAAATGTTTTATAATTCCAAAGAGTCAATTTTTCATGTAACAGTTTATAAAAATTTTCTTGTTGTTGATTAGGTGCATATATACCAATCACAAGTGTCTTTTTTCCTTCTAAAATCAATTCAATAGCAATATATCTTCCTTGAATGTCCGTTTCAATTAATTTAGCTGATATATTTTTCTTTAAATATATAACTATACCATTTTTCTTATTCGGAGCAGAAGAAACAAAATGTTTACCTAATTTCAAATTAATCAAATATTTCTGATCTGATAATTTTATATGTGTCTCTTGCAAACACATCACATCATTTTTAAATTGTTTCAAATAATGGAATATTTTTCTTCTTTTCTGTGCTGAATTCAAACCATTAACATTCCATGTCAAAAATTTATTTGCCATCACTGGCCTCTTGAAGCTTCTGAGCAATTAGCTGAAGACTCTCACTCTCGGCTTGGCCTCCCACAGCTTCAGTAGTAGAATCCGTGTCTTTGAAGTCGCCTCCATCTCGTTACGCCTAATAGCTCCCCTTGTCACTCTTTGTTCTTGAGGTTGTTCTTGAGATACTGACATCACAGGTGCCGTTTCAGCTTCCCCTCTCTGTTTCTCTTGAAGACTTTTATCCACTGTTTCTACATCCACTTTCAATACATTAAAAGAAAATCTTTGCTTTCAACTCAGTATCAATTCGATATCTCCTGCCTTGAAAAATACTGTTAAACCAATTGGAACCTCCCATCTATATTGAATCTGATGCTTCTTAAGCTCTTGTGTAAAAACCTAAAATCCTTCTATCCTTTAACATTTTAGCAGGGATCTCTTCAAAACCAACACCTCCTGTTCTGCTATTTGCAATTTCTTTTGGTATGTAGCTTGCAAAATCTGATTTCTTATTGTAGAAGTCAAAAATAAATTACAATGTCTCTTGGGAGCTTTTTCTGCCTCGCTACCCAAGAATTAACCCTATGCCTTATCAATTTGAAAATCAACTTCTCGAGGGTCCATTCCTAACATTTCAGCTAAGGCTTCTGATATAACTTTTAGAGATCTTCTTCCTTCGGTCCTGAAGACCCCTAATTCTCAAAGCCTTCTCCAACGCTCTATATTGCAATACCACCACATGGTCCTCATTTTATCCACTTTATTTTGGAGCTCTCCAACTTTATTATCCAAATACTGATTTGCTTGACTAATTACTTCCACTTTATCCTCCATTACTTCCAAATTTTTGCCAAACCTTGAAAACCATCAATAAATCTTCTAATTTTTATTAGTCTCTTTAATTTCTTCCTAAGTTGATCCTTCACACCATGAATATTATTCATAATTTCTTTAAATCGCTCTTCAGAAACTCTGTTCTGTTCCTTTAATATATCTTCTAAATTAGTTTCAGACCCCTTCTCACATGGGAGCTTTTGGTGGCTTAAAAGCCATTTTAATTTAAGTAAAGTCTCTAATTAGAATTGAAATCTCAAAGTCTCAAAAAGTCTCAAATTAAAGTTGTAAAAAAAACTTTCACCTTGCCTCCTATGGAGAGCTTCTATTCAGCTAAAATCCACAAAGACGAACTTCGCTTTCTCACAAGCAGCCTCCAATCCACTTCCTCTCAGACGCCATTTTTCCTTCACTAAGTTAAAGTGAGAAAAGTTTTCCCTTTTAAAAAGGAGTAGAAGTCAGCCTCTTCTTGCTTCCCAGTAATCGATCACTTGTATTTGTCCCATCTGCTTCTAGTATTCAAAACGGAATCAATTGAGCAGAGGTGGCATCCTCTGTCCTGCCTAATTAGCAGGAGCCGAGTCTGGAGGGGCTATGCAGGCACCCTCCGAGACTCTGCATAACAAAGCAGAGCCCCTGGGGCAATCTTCTGCTCCAGCCACTTCTATTCTCTTTCACCCAGAGAAAAGCTTTGAAGCTGGCTAACAGCTGTTCTCCGCTGTTTCACCAGCTTTACAATCTCAGTTCGACGCCATTCCAGGCGTCCTCCGGGAAAACAAAAGCCACCAGAAGCCCAATATTCTGTCCTTTTATCTTACAGAAAATACCTTCTTGGATATAGCTGATACCACAGACATTTTCCAAGAACAGTCACCTTTGAAATGATCACAGAAAAGGAAGTGCAGGACCTTCACAGACAAAAGCCAGGAAAAGCTCCAGGCCAGACAAGATAACTCCTTCTTGCTTAAAAGTCTGTGCTGACCAATTCATCTTCACCCATATTTTCAATAAATCACTAGAGATGTGCTATGTTCCTCTTCTCAAACACTCTACCATCATCCCAGTGCCGAAGCCCACCATCAGGAACTGAATGACTACAGACCAGTTGCTCAACATCTGTAGTCATGAAAACCTTTGAAAGGCTAGTGCTTTCCTACCTGAAAACCATCACGGATCCGCTGTTAGACCCTTCCAATGAAATGAAAGATCAACAGATGATGCTGTTAATATGGCTCTGCACTACATCCTACAGCATCTTGAGTCTCCAAAGACCTATGCAAGGGTCCTTTTGTAGACTTTAGTTCAGTATTCAATACCATCATTCCAGACATTCTTCTAACTAAGCTAAACCAGCTACAGGTACCGAACAGACTTGTGGATCACAAGCTTCCTAACAAACAGGAAGCAGCAGGAAGCTAAGCAAGATCAAATCAAAATACCGCCAGGCCCCCAAATGTGTGCTCTCCCACTTCTCTCTGTATACCAATGACGCATCTCTAATGATCCATTTATTAAGCTACTGAAGTTCTAGATGACAAACAGTGATTGGTCTCGACAATGACGAATCCATATATAGAGAGGTCGAATGACAGCCTTGTGCAACCAAAACAATCTGGAACTGAACACACTCAAAACTGTAGAAATGGTGGTAGACTTTAGGAAAACCTTCCATACTTCCACCTCTCACAATACTTGACAACACAGTATCAACAGTAGAAACCTTCAAATTTCTGGGTTCTATCATATCAAGATCTCAAATGGACAGCTAACATCAAAACATCAAAAAAAGGACAACAAAGAATGTTCTTTCTGCGCCAACTCAGTAAGCTCAAACTGCCCAAGAAGCTGCTGATCCAATTCTACAGAGGAATTATTGAGTCTGTCATTTGATTCTATAACTGTCTGGTTCGGTTCTGCAACCCAACAAGAAAACAGACTTCAGAGGATAATTAGAACTGCAGAAAAAATAATTGCTACCAACCTGCTTCCATTGAGGACCTGTATACTCACAATCAAGAGAGGCCAGAAATATTTGCAGATCAGTGATCCTGGACATAAACTGTTCAACTCCTACCCTCAAACGACGCTGAGCACTGCACACCAGAACAACTAGACACAAGAACAGTTTTTCCGAAGGCCATCATTTCAACAAATAATTTCAACACTGTCAGACTATTTACTGAATCCACTACTATTAATCGTTAAGTTCCCATCACCCATCTCTTTCCACTTATGACTGTATGACTATAACTTTGCTGGCAATCCTTATGATTTATATTGATATATTGACCATCAATTGTGTTGTAAATTGTACCTTGATGAACGATCTTTCTTTTATGTACACTGAGAGCATATGCACCAAGACAAATTCCTGTGTCCAATCACACTTGGCCAATAAAATTCTATTCATTCTATGATATATGGCAGTGGTGAAATTCAATTTTTTACCGCTCTGTGGGTGTGGCTTTGCAGTGTGGCTAGCATTCATCTGGCAGGGGAAAGATACTGCAAAATCCCATTCCACATTCTGGGACCAGCCAGATATTTCAGGGTGAAATACCATTTAGGACTGGATTGGGCGATCAGTGATAGCCAGTCTGGAGAACTGGTAGCAAAATCCTGCCCATGCCCACCCAATTGCCCGGTCCACTTGCCTAGTCGTGTCCCACCTCCGCTGACGGCCGGGTCAGGAACCAATCAGACGTGCCTCTGCAGCTCTGCCAAAGTCCTAGCAAAGTTCTCAAGGCAGGAGACCAGAAAGTGACTTCAGCAAGATAAGGTAGACTTTGCCTGACCCAGAGAATGCCAGAAAGCAGATCCTTTATAGGCCATGGGGTGTGGCTCCATGACTCAGCACTTATCCAGGCCTGTCCCTTCCTTCTGTTGACGATCATCCTGAAGCGAGTCACCCAGTCTGCAGCTGTTGGTACTGACCTTCTCAGGCTCCATGCTGTGGAGGAGAGGTCTAGTTCCTCCATTTGCCTGGGCATGGAGCCAGGCTCTGAAGCTTCTTCTTCCTCGGCCTGTCTGGGCATGGTGGAAACTGGAGGCATGCTAGACATTCCCAGTGTTCGGAAGGAGATAAGACGGGGCCGGCCATGTGGGACAGACACAACACCTACTTGGCAGCTTCCTGCTTTTTGGGCTTGCTCCGCTGTTGCAATCAATTGCATCAGCTAGCAACTCAATCTGCCTGTCTGTAATCTATCTCAGAGTGAGCAATTCAATCTGCCTGCCTTGTCCCTTGAATTGGGTAAGTAACTGGGGTTTTTGTTGGGGGGGGAGCTTTAAAAAATAGTTAATTGGGGTTTTTTAAGGAGTTTTATTATTTTTTTTAGACATAGCAATTTAAAGTTAAGGAAGTTTTAAATTTAGCTGATTTTATCTAAAAATATAAATAAAATAAAATAATAAAATATTGGTGCTGCTTTCTGAGATTTGGTGTGTTTCTGTAGTGTTTCACTCTAATTACACAAACACACAAAATCTCACAAAGCTGTATGTGGCATTTTGTGTTGTGTTGTGTAAAGTGAAAGTTAGTTTTGAGCTTTTTGTGGCTGTGTGAGGTTCCTGCTGCATGGGCCATTTTGGGTGAAGCAGCTGCTTTTACATTGTGTGAGTCAGTAGTGTTGTTGTGTGTGTGTAAAGTGAATGTTGGTTTTCTTATTGCTTTGTGCTTTGTTTTATTATTTTATTATTTATTGTTATGCCCACCCGGTCATCTGACCACCAAGCCACCACAATTAAGCCACGCCCACAGAACCTGAGAATTTTAGATTTCACCCTGTGGTATTTGCCAGTTCTCTGAACTACTCAAAATTTCCGCTGTCAGAACCTGCTGATTTTACCCTGGTCTCCTGCTTGGGCAGCGGGTAGACTAAAAGACCTCTAAGGTTTTTCCAGCTCTATTCTGATTGATTGATTCATCTACGACTGGCAGAATATTTGTGTAATGAGTTCCCCATAATTATTCACAGCACCACATTATGGACCAGTGACACCTTATCAGTGATACTCAAGGGGAGGATCCAATATTCAGATAACAGAGTAACAAAGTTGGAGGGTCTCTAGGTCATCTAGTATGTATCTTAATTTTTAAGCAGAGACACCATTTCTGACCAATGGCAGTCCAGTCTCTTCTGAAAGCCTAGTGATGAAGACAACTTCCAAGGCCTTCAGAAGGTGGACCTAAAACAATTCATCGCTTTAAAGAACCCTGCTCATTACTTCCTTTAACTGGCGACGAAGGTGGGATATCGAGTTAAGAGCACCAGCGAGCTGAACACACGGAAGAACCGAACCCAGCAAGTTCAGGCAAGCAAGATGGTACGCCTGCTTTGACCCATCCAGGGAGAAATGGGAACGACATGACCCGTTTAGAGCTTTAGGCAAACGAGCTGCAAGGTTCCTAACCGCAAAGGGCATATTTCCTGAGCCACTGCTCCCGAGGTCATCGACATCGCTGAAGCCCTGGCAGAGCCAACCGTACAATCGGTATCGTGGCAACTCTGCAAACCCCTAAAACCATTTCGCGCCAACGAAATACGCGGGCGTTTTGAATTTGGAGAGCAGGCAGCTAGAGGGAGAATCCATCGACTACATGGCCTGAGAAAGCCTCCAAAGACTGTGGGTACCGAGACCTGGACGAGGCGCTGTTAGAGCAACTCATCCGGTCAGAGACATGCGCTGGAGGCGGCTGCTATCAAAAAGCAATAACGCAAAACGCCTGGACGAAGCCAGAGCATGAAATGTCCACCCAAGCGGCGGAGACCCTGCAGAAACCACTCACACCAAGGCAAGCAAAACCATGCACCAGAAGAGATCCAAACCGAATCAGATGGCGAGGATGAGGAAGGGGTTTGTCGACCGAAACGCGGCAAAGAACCGAGGAATGCGGAAGTTATGGAGGTCAACACCAGCGCCAACATTGCAAATTCAAGGACGCTACATGTCGGTGAGAAGAAGGCACCTGGCTCAAGTCTGTCGAGCCCCCAACCTTCCTCGAAAACCAGCCATCAGAGCTGGATCGCAAGGCGACCCGATTGGCTCATTCAAAAAGGCGAACTCTCGAACGACAGTGATCATAGGTACGCGCACCAGGGTGGAGAAGAAAATCTTCACCAAACCCAAAATAGAAGGAGTGCCGTGCCGACTAGAAGTGGACACGGGTCAGCGATCACCATCATGTCCTGGGACACTTTTAAAGCTTTACCAAAGTCACCGCCACTGCAAACACAACGCTACAAGTCCACGACACCAAGGGAATCGCATCCCTGTTCGAGGGACCATGTCCGCCGAGTACGGACCACACAAGACCCTGCCCATCACGATCGGGGACCCTGCCAAGTTTGTTGGGACTAGACTGGTTCCGGCATTGGGCATGGAGTGACTGGCATCTACAGAAGTGACTTAACCTAAAGATGCACCTCATGAATTCAAGATGTGTTCAAGGACTGCCTGGGCAAGTACAGACCCTATTTCTTCAATTTAGACCCCAGGTAGCCCCTATCAGGATAAAAGCAAGGAGGGTCCTTTGCCCTCAAACCCAAGATTGATAAAGAGATGACAAATCATAAGGCAGGGATATTGGTAGTCGATATGCCAATGGGAGACGCAATCACCCCAGTAAACCAGATGGGTCAGTAGAATCTGGCTGATTACAAGGCAACGCTAAACAAAGCCTTGCAAAGAGCTACCCAGTTCCTGTCAACACTTGCTGCACTGTTGGGGCAAGGGTCTTTTGCAAATTAGATTTGCAAGCCTATCAACAACTGCCGTAGAGAGCCACCAAGCCCAAACGATGACTCACAGCTTTCAAGTGTACCCGTTACAGTTTGGGGTGAGTGTGGCACATCTATTTCAAAATTTAACGATTTCTGCAAGGGCTCCAGGGTAGTCCCTATTTTGATGATGTTTTGGTTATCAGAAAATTAGAGGAATTGGGGAATTGAGAAAAGTTCTGGGCATTTTCCGTCAGCCGGACTAAAGCTCAAAGTGAACAAATGCCAGATAGGGTAGAATCAGAATTCTTGGGCCACAGAATTGACAAGAAATTCACCCCACTGAGAGCAAGTCAAGCAATGAAGGCTCCAGCCAAAACAAAACAGAGCTACAGGCCTTCCTGGGTTTAGTGAATTTTACGGTTTTTAAAAATAAGGAACGATTGCTGAGCCGCCACATAAGTTCTGGGAAAGAATACTGTGGTCTTGGGAAACAGCTTCAAGCAGAAAAACCTACTAGCAATAGCTTGCTAATCCAGTATCACAGCAAATTGCCACTGGTTCTAGTTTGCCTCTACGGGTTGCTCAGCCACAGACTTAAAATGGCACAGAAGCCCCAATAGCCTTCTATTCCAGAACGATGTCCTCAATGAGAGGAACTATAGCCAGTTGGATAAAGAAGCAGCTGTGTCAGGGTAAAAAGTTTCACACGCTTTTGTAGAGACTTTGAAATTGTACTGACCATAGACCAGTTAGGGATTGGCTGGTGACCGCCAACGCCTGTGGCACTTTCACCCAAATTGACCAGATGGACTATCTTTTGGTATTCCTACAAACTGCAGACCAGGAAAGAGTGGGCAGATTAAGCAGATGCCCACTACCAGGGGCGATCGAGACCCCTCCGGGACACCCCATATTAATTGACTCTTGACTCTGGCCCAGTCATCTAAGGAAGTGGCTGGGCATCTTACCGGACATTATTTGAGAACTGTATTTGGTTGGGTACAGGGGTGGCAGCCGGAACGCTTTAAGGATTTGTGCGGGAACTGCTCAAGCATGGGGGATCGAGTGGTGATCCCGGAGAATTGAGGAAAGGTACTGGACCTCCACGAGGGTCACCCAGGATCGTAAGGATGAAGGCTAGCGAGAAGCTATGTGTGGTGGCAATGGACTCAGAAATTGCAGAAAGGTAGGAAATGCCAGCCTGTCAGAATCCAGACCACTACCCCAACGGCCCCAGTCAGAATGGGAAACCCCAAGGGCCCTGGTCGAGAATCCACATTGATTTTGCTGGCCCTTCCACGCCAAACTTCCTAGTGGTAGTCGACGCTTTCTAAATGGCTGGAAATCATTCTCATGAGATCCATGACAGCCGAGGTAATCGCAGCCCCACGGCACCTGTTTGCAAACGGACTGCCCGACACGCTCCGATAACGACACGGCAACACAGTTTGAGGAATACTGGCAGGGCATCCGATGCCCTCTGCGCCTTTCCACCCTGCGCCGAATGGTTTTGCAGAGCGTTCCGTCCGGAGCGCAAAAGAGGCATTGTCAAGACTCAAGCCAGGCGACTGGCAAACAAAGATAGATTTCTTTCTTCCAGCATAGAACCCCAGCACTGCAACAGGCAGAAGCCCAGCCGAATTATTGATGGGACGGAAGTGCCCATTAGACCGTTAAATAGTACACACCAGAGGGTTACCAAGGAACTGGAAAAACTAGAGCAAATATAGATCAGTGTGGGCACAACTATGGGGACGGCCTGTGGCAGGGCAAATCAAAGCAACCGTCCAAAGTCATACTTAGTTGAGTTAAAGACAACCGAGTATGGAGGCGCCATAGATCAAATTAGAAACGAATAGCATCAATCCGAGCTAAATGAGAGACCTGACCACATTATTTGAACCCACAGCTGATTTTAACCGAGAGGCGCAAGACTTAGCTGAGTCCCAGGTCCAGCGACGCCATCAGGTTCCTTGAAACAGCAGGGACGACTCTGCAATCCAAGGCCGGATGGCTAGAAAAAGAGTCTGCAATCCAGGCCGGATGGCCTAGAAAAAGAGCAGAGCAACAGCCTGACCAGCTCAACCCACTCAAGGACTGAACGCAGGTCCGAGAGAATCAGGACGAAGTTATTTGTGACTACGTGAAAAATAACATGTAAATAAAATGTAAATATAGGTAAAGTGTTTTCTAGGAGGAGTGTTATATCTTTAAATGTTTTGGAAACAAGCACGTTGTTGATTGGTTGAAGCCGCCGTTAAACAGTATATAAGATTTTTTCAGCCAGGTTGCTGGGTTCATATATTAAAGAGATTGTTGTCACTTTTGGTCTCCAGCTCATATTTAACTAACAGTGCATTAAAAATAAAAATATGGTGAGCTTCAATCTGTTTTTAACCACTTTCATGAAAAGGTTCTATAGATCCGTTACAAAGCCTATTTTTCAGTGTGAATTCCTGAGTGGAGAATTACAAGGAACGAAATGAGAAATTCCTTGAGCCTTCTGACAAATCCAGGATGACAACTTTACACATCTGGACTGAGGCAGACTGAGCAGAGAAACAAGGAATGCCAAAGAAAATGAGTTAGGACTATCCATGGAAAATGGAGGTGAAATGGATGGAGACAAGTAGCTTTCTTCATGGGGTAAATATGAAACCTCTAACTATTTCTAAACAGATGCAGGAGGTATAACAACTGGCAGATTCTTCATTTAGTTCCTCCCTTTTGATTTTAGAATTTAGCATTACAATAAAGTAATTTTCTACTTAATAATGTCTGGAGGGATGGAATTGAAAAAAGATTTAAGTATGATGACAAATTTAATGTAGAATAAAACTATGATGAATATATAATATAATATAATATTATAATATAATTAATATAATATAATATAATATAATATAATATAATATAATATTAATATAATATTAATATAATATAATATAATATATAATATAAATATAATATAATATAATATTAATATAATATAATATAATATAATATAACATAACAACAGAGTTGAAGGACCTTGAGGCCTCTAGTCCAACCTGCCCAGGCAGGAAACCTACACCATCTCAGATGGTTATCCAACATTTTCTTAAAATTTGTGTGTTGGAGCATTTACAACTTGCAGGCAAGTCATTCCAATTTATTAATTGTTCTAACTGTCAGAAATTTCTCCTTAGTTCTAAGTTTTTTCTTTGATCAATTTCCACCATTGCTTGTTCTACCCTCAGGTGCTTTGGAGAAGATTGATCTTCTTTGTGGTAACCCTGAGATATTGGAACACTGCTATCATGTCTCCTAGTCCTTCTTTTATTAAACTAGACATGCCCAGTTCCTGCAACCGTTTTCATATGTTTTAGCTAGTTAATCCTTTGTTGCTTTTCTCTGCACTCTTTCTAGAGTCTCAACATCTTTTTACATCGTATACCAAAACTGGATGCAATATTCCAAGTGTCATTTTAAGGCATTATAAGTGGATTACACATATGAAGAAAGAAATCTGACCAAAGCTCTTGAAAGGTTTTATAAAACATGGCAAAGCCTCCACTGTTGAAGAACTTCCATTAGATGACACCAACTGGCAGAAGGCCACCACCCGGGAGACTCTAGGCTTGCCCACTTGAAATGGGACCTCAGGGTTTTGGAAAACAGAGAAAGACACCAAAATTTCTCCCACCTTATTGAGCAACTTTAGCCGTGAAAGAGATTGATAGAAAGTCTCTGTCTTCAAAATACGCCAGATTATCCTGACATCCTCCAACATGCTTTTTAATGCCCAGATCTGCTGTTATCTTATTTTGGTCCAAGAATTCTCTGTCAGAAATATTCAAAAATGCATTCTTTTCAGAAAGGGATGAAACTAGGAATATTTGGAAAGAAGAATACTTCAGGGCACTTATTTTTGGATGCAGAGAGCCTTTGATCGATTGCATTGGGATTTTTATTTAAATTAATAGAGAAAATGCAATTTGAGACTGTTTTATTAGAATAATTAAAGCGATTTATGGAGAGCAAACAGCAGATTATAGTAAATGGTAGTTGACAGAAGTTATTAAGATTGAAGGAACGAGACAGGGTCCTTATCACCATTATTGTTTGTTTTGACTCTGGAACCATTATTAGATAAACAGAATTAATGAAAATAGAGGAATTAAGATTAGACAATATGAGTATAAAGAGCTTTTGCAGATGATGTAGTACGTTAACAATCCTATAAATTCAAGTAGATTTTTGTTGGAAGTAATTGATAAATATGGAAAGGTATCAGGATTTAAAATAAATCAGAATAAAACAAAAGTGATAATTAAAATATGTCTATACAACAGAAACAAAACTAGAGGAAATGACAGGATTTGAGGTAGTAAAAGGTTATTTAGGGTCTATATTAGCTCATCGAACAAGAAACTTTATAAGAATAATTATGACTTATGGCAAAAGTTCAGAATGATATGAGGGCTGGAAGAAATTGCAGTTATCCCTATTGGGAAGGATTGCTATTAAAATGAATGTGTTACCTAGATTTTTGTTTCTGTTCCAGATGATACCATTAAAAGGATAAAATTTGGAAGATTGGCAGATTGGGATTAACAAATTTATATGGCAGGTAAAAGGCGAGGTTAAAATGAAAATAATACAGGACTCACGGAAAGAGGTGGTTTAAGAATGCCTAACTTTAAATTATATTATGAAGCAGCTTTCAGTAATAAGTGATTGGTTTAACTTAACAGAGGAAAGAATTTTGAATATAGAAGGTTATGACTTGTTATATGGATGGCATGCATTTATTTTATGAAAAAAAGTGGATAGGGCTTTAAGAATCATGTGTTGAGAAGTGCTTTTTATGGTCTGGAAAAATATTCTATAAATTAGATTACAAGATTCCTATATGGGCGAGCCTAGACATGCAATAGAGAATATAAATATAGAACAGAAACAGGAAATGATTATTATAAAGAACTTTGTATGCTGAAGGAGGTAGATTGCAATTAAAATCATTACAGGTATTAAATGAAGAAGGAGGAATTATACTTGGTTTCAATATGGGCAAATAAGTGCTAGATGGAAAGAAGATCAAAAATTGGTATAATGCAAAGGAGGAAAATTTAAAGCAAATTAGAAATCTGACCCAGGAGCATATAATGAGATTGTTTAATGTGTTGCTTGAATAGATTGGATTGTATGATAAAATGGGCACAGAATATTCAGGAACCAATAATGTTGGAAACATAGAAATTTGTTAGAAATGTTAAGTTTACAAAGCACAGAATTTAAGGAAAATTTTATAAGATGTTTTATAGATGGCACTTAGATCCCAAAAATTATCATGTATGTATCCTAATATCCAAGCGAAATGTTGAGGTGTGATTGTGATGATGCTACATATTTTCATAGGTGGACTTGCAAGAAAATTAAGTCTTGGATAAGAATTTGGTGGATTATTCAAAATGTACTGAAGAAGAAGATAAAGTTCCTGCACAATTTTTCCTTTTGGGAATTATAACGGATTGTACAGGGATTGAGACTAAATTGATTCTGAATTTAATAACAGCAGCAAGACTGTTGATTGGACAATACTGGAAGAAGAAGAGAATACCTACAATAGAAGAATGGATATGAAAGTAATTTGGCTGAGATGGCTAAAATCTCAGCGTTTAAAAGACAATACGAGGAAAGATATTTAATTGAATGGAAAATGGATTGATTATCTACAAAACAGATATCAGATTAAGAAATATCAGATTGCCTTTGAATAATTAGAAAGAAAATGAATGTTTTGCCCAGGTTTTGTTTTGTTTCAAATGATACCGTGTTTAAGAATGATATTAAATTACAGGAATGGCAAAAGGATTAGAAATTTATGGGCAAAACCAAGAATAAAATTAAAAGTAATGCAGGATATAAGGAAAAAAATGCCTAATTTAAAATTGTATTATGAAGCAGTTGTTTATCATTAATTAGATTGGATTAATTAACGGAGGAAAGAGTTCTGAATATATTATGGTTATATGGGTGGATTTTATTATATGATAAGAAAGTTGATAAAATATTTAAAAATAATATAATGAAATGCATATTGATTTGGAGGAAATATACAAATTAGATGGAAAGATTCCAATATGGAAACCGACATGATAGAAAATATAAATATATATCAAAAGATGATAGTTACTTATAAGAACTTTGTATGGAAAAAGTTATAATTAAAATCAGAGAAAAGATGAAGAAGGAAAAATTACATGGTTCAATATGGACAATATGTTAGATGAAATGATCAAAAAAATAGGTGTTACAATTGAGGATAATTTATAAAACAAATGAGATCAAGGTCAACAAAGAGGTTGTATAATGTTGTTTGAAATAGATTCGGATTGTATGATAAAATGGGCAGAATATTCAGGAACCAATAATGTTGGAAACATGGGAGAAAATTTGGTTAGAAATGTTAAGTTTACACAAGCACAGAATTTAAGGAAAATTTTATAAGATGTTTTATAGATGGCATTTTAGATCCCAAAAATTATCATGTATGTATCCTAATATCCAAAATGTTGGAGGTGTGATTGTGATGATGCTATTTTCATATTTGGTGGACTTGCAAGAAAATTAAGTCTTTTGGATAAGAATTTGGTGGATTATTCAAAATGTACTGAAGAAGAAGATAAAGTTCCTGCCACAATTTTTCCTTTTGGGAATTATAACGGATTGTACAGGATTGAGACTAAATTGATTCTGAATTTAATAACAGCAGCAAGACTGATTGGACAATACTGGAAGAAGAAGATACCTACAATAGAAGAATGGATATTGAAAGTTATTAATTTGGCTGAGATGGCTAAAATCTCAGCGTTTTTAAAAGACAATACGCAGGAAAGATATTTAATTGAATGGAAAAAATGGATTGATTATCTACAAAACAGATATCAGATTAAGAAATATCAGATTGCCTTTGAATAATTAGAAAGTTAAAATGAATGTTTTGCCCAGGTTTTTGTTTTTGTTTCAAATGATACCGGTGTTTAAGAATGATATTAAATTACAGGAATGGCAAAAGGGGATTAGTAAATTTGTATGGATGGGCAAAAAACCAAGAATAAAATTAAAAGTAATGCAGGATATAAGGGAAAGGGGGGGTCTTAAAATGCCTAATTTAAAATTGTATTATGAAGCAGTTGTTTTATCATTAATTACTGATTGGATTAATTTAACGGAGGAAAGAGTTCTGAATATAGAAGGTTATGGTTTGTTATATGGGTGGCATGCCTATTATATGATAAGAAAGTTGATAAAATATTTAAAAATAATATAATTAGAAATGCATTATTGAGGGTTTGGAAAATATCAATACAAATTAGATGGAAAGATTCCAATATGGGCAAAACCAGACACATGATAGAAAATATAAATATATATCAAAAGATGGAGGTAATTACTTATAAGAACTTCTTTGTATGGAAAAGGGGAGTTACAATTAAAATCTAGAGAAAGATGGGGAAGAAGGGAAAATTATACATGGTTCCAATATGGACAACTACAAGCTAGATGGAAATTAGATCAAAAAATAGGTGTTACAATTGAGGATAATTTGTTAAAACAAATGAGAGATCAAGGTCAACAGCATATTAAGAGGTTGTAAATGTATTAGAAATAGATTCAGAGACTGATTTGGTTAAGGATTATGATTAAGGGCACAAAATTTTCAGCAACCAATAATGTTGGAAACTTGGGAAAGAATTTGGGTGAGGAATGTTAAATTTATACAAGCGCAAAATATGAGAGAAAATTTTATAAGATGTTTTATAGATGGCATTAGACCCAAAAATTGTCATGTATGTATCCTAATGTACAGGCTAAATGCTGGAGATGTGATTGTGAAGATGCTACTTATTATCATATATGGTGGACTTGCAAAAGTTAAAGCATTTTGGATTAAAGTATGGTGGATCATGCAGAATATTTTGAAAAAGAAGATTAAGTTTACCAGTTCTTTTACTAGGAATAATTATGGATTGTACAGTTTATAAATTGATTCTGAACTTAATAACAGTCATAAGACTTTTGATTGCTCAATATTGGAAGAAAGAAGAATTACCTACAATTGAAGAATGGACTCTTAAAGTATCAAATCTGGCAGAAATGGCAAAATCTCTACTTGAAAGACTATACACAAAATATATATTTTAGAATGGAAAATGTGGATTGATTATATTCAAATAAGTATCAGATAAAAAAATTTCAAATTATGAGTAAATTTGAAATAATTATTAGATATATTTTGAAGGAGAGAATTGAGAGTGTGAATAAGCGTGGAGACTAGATTATAATTTAGGAATTATTTTAGATTATGATTGTTAGTTTGATACCTGCATTTTGTTCTGGAAGTCGGGGGGGTGGGGGTAAGGGAAGGGTTGAGGTTAGTGATTGATGGTTAATGTACAGGGATTATTGAAGATGTAAATATAATTAATGTAGGTCGGGTCTGACCAGTTGCCATTTTAGAACGGTGGGAGGAAAAAAGAGTAGGAGGTAGGAAAGAGGGAAGAGGAAGGAAGAGGGTAGAAGGAGAGAGTGTAGGGTGGAGGAGAGGTAGATAAGAGAAAGAGGAGGTTTGGAAAGTAAAGAAGGTAGAAGAGGAAGAAGGTTAAAATGGTGACTCAGGATTCTTTATTTTACATTGGATGAATTATTTGATATGATTGTAAAAATAAAACTTTTTTATAAAAAAAAAAAAAAAATAATTAGAAAGTTATTTTATGTAATGGGGAGGGGGTTGGGAGATGAAAAGCTTTGGATGTGGTTATTTGGATTGGAAGGGAAAATTTTATTCTATGTTTGGTTTATGTATAACAATACCTTGATTGACCGGGAAGCCAAAGGGTTTTTTGGGAGGGGGAAAAAGGGGAAAATGTTTTGTTTTTAAAACTCTCAAAAAAAACTAGAATGGAATATGCAGAATTTGAAAACAGAAAACTTTGTTTCTTATCCCACATTGAATTTTTCCTCTACAATTGTCTCATCTCCAAATATGGTTAAATAGGATACAAATGCTGCCATTATCTCGTAAGTGAATGAAAATGTTTGAGAAAAATTTATCAATCATATATTGATAAAATATAGAGAAAATATAACTGACACTTGGTCAATTATAGGGAACATTCAGGAAGCAGATGACAAATAAAATGAACACAGAAAAAAAATTATTCATTGTTTTCTTTGAAAACAAACAGGTTGATTCCCAGAAAGCATGGGTTGATCAAGAAGAAAGTTGTCAGGCTAATCTTCTCCCTGGTCATCCTGATGGAAAACACCTCCAGATGTGCTAATTCTACTTGATTGTAATGCAAAATCAACAAAATTTTGCAAATCTGAAAGAACAAATCTCCCACCAAGTCTCTTTTTTCTCAGCCTGAAAATTTTCTTCTTCCCAAAATCCCCAAAGCTTTAACCAAAGACTATCTACTATTTGACCTCACCCCATTCCTAAGAGGTCTGTAAGGGGCGTGCATAAGAGCACCAGCGTGCCTACCGTTCCTGTCCTAATATTTCCTTTGATTGTATCCAACTCGTATAATTATTTCATGCTTATATATAATTATATATATGCTTATATGCCGTATAGTTATTTCATGCTTATGCTTATATATACCATTGTGACAAAATAAATAAATAAAAATAAAAAAAAGAAAGAAAGAAAGAAAGAAAGAAAGAAAGAAAGTAAGTAAGTAAGTAAGTTAGCCAGGATTGTTTCTGAGTTTCTTTCTCTCCCATTATGCAGCTGCAGGATTCTCCCCTTATTTGATCTTTCCTAGGCAGCCTCTCTTATCCTCCTCCCAAAAGTCCTTCTCACCTATCATTACACTTCCTTAAAGAAATTATGGGAACAATGGTGATTTTACTGGACTTCAGTAAAGGACTCACAGACAATTGTATAATTTGATTAGAAACGTGAGGGGCAGATGGTAGGATAACTAAGTGGTTAAAACCTGTCTTCAAAATTATATTCAAATAATTTTTAACCTTTTTAAATCTTTCCTATGAAACCTGAATGTGATGGATAACAATTTGCCATTGGTCATCAATTTTTCTATGTTGTCATTAATATGGTAATTAACACGATCTTAGAGTAAGATAATTTGATGTGATTTGAAGAATATAAAGTCTTTCAACTTACAAGCCTTATTTGAAACTTCATTTCAAAAGTTTGATAAAAAAACAATGGTTTTAAATCAACTTAAAGGAGATAATCAGAAGCAAGCAACAATCGTTGAATTGAATGGATTGGATGGATGGACTGGAATTTCATTTCCTGCTGGCATCCCTGAAGGAGGAGCCTGGTTTGAAGGGAGGCTGCTTGGAGATGACTGGAGAGGCCATGGACCCTGAAGACTCAAAGTGGACAGAACGGATGACCGATGAAATGGATCCTTTCAAGAAGATGGAGGGAGATTGGGGAATGGACTTCTCATATTTAACTGGAAAAAAAGTCTTAAGACTCGTCGTGTTTCAATTTAGGGGAGGTCCTCTGACTTTGGGGAAAGGAAAGCAACCACATGAGGTCTGGGTGCAGTGGGTGAGGTCCAGGAGCAGCAGCTGAGGTCTTGAAGAAGCTGGACCCAATTGGATAAGGCAGGTAAGCACGTGAGGTCTGGGAGCAGTGGGTGAGGTACGGGAGCAGCAGGTGAGGTCTTGAAGCAGGTGGTCCCGATTGGCTAAGGCATGCAAGCACATGAAGTCTGGGAGCACTGGGTGAGGCCAAGGAGCAGCAGCTGAGGTCTGGAAGCAGCTGGGCCCGATTGTCTAAGGCATGCAACCACATGAGGTCTGGGAGCAGTGGGTGAGGCCCAGGAAGAGAGGCTGAGGTCTGGAAGCAGCTGGGCCCGATTGCCTAAGGCATGCAAGTACATGAGGTCTGGGTGCAGTGGGCGAGGCCCAGGAACAGCAGCTGAGGTCTGGAAGCAGCTGGGCCCGATTGGCTAAGGCATGCAAGCACATGAAGTCTGGGAGCACTGGGTGAGGTCCAGGAGCAGCAGCTGAGGTCTGGAAGCAGCTGGGCCCGATTGTCTAAGGCATGAAACCACATGAGGTCTGGGAGCAGTGGGTGAGGCCCAGGAAGAGAGGCTGAGGTCTGGAAGCAGCGGGGCCCGATTGGCTAAGGCATGCAAGCACATGAGGTCTGGGAGCAGTGGGTGAGGTCCAGGAGCAGCAGCTGAGGTCTGGAAGCAGCTGGGCCCGATTGGCTAAGGCATGCAAGCACATGAGGTATGGGAGCAGTCGGTGAGACCCAGGAAGAGCAGCTGAGGTCTGGAAGCAGCTGGGCCCGATTGGCTAAGGCATGCAAGCACATGAGGTCTGGGAGCAGTGGGTGAGGTCCAGGAGCAGCAGCTGAGGTCTGGAAGCAGCTGGGCCCGATTGGCTAAGGCATGCAAGCACATGAGGTCTGGGAGCAGTGGGTGAGGC
Organism: Ahaetulla prasina; assembly: GCF_028640845.1. Lineage (NCBI taxonomy): Eukaryota > Metazoa > Chordata > Lepidosauria > Squamata > Colubridae > Ahaetulla > Ahaetulla prasina. The sequence continues at coordinate 29,921,754 of NC_080549.1, read as the reverse complement.
CCAGGAGCAGCTAGTGAGGTCTGGAAGCTCTGACATTGGGGCTGCATGGTGCAGTCCCAGGCAGCAGCTGGCTGAGCTGCAATGTCAGATCTGAGGTCAGGGTGGTCCAAGCAACTTTCAGTGGGTCTTCCACAGGTCTGGAGTGTCAGGAAGCAGTCTGGGAAAGCTGACACTGGGTCTCCTTCTGAGCAGCAGCAAAGGTCACTGAGGTGGTAGCAGCTCATTTCTGGAAATCAGCTTTCTTCCCCAGAAATCATTCAAGCATATGAGCTGGAGTGGTGACATTCAGGAACAGAGCTGAGGTCTGGAGCAGTTGGGGCAGGATAAGGAAGGCAAGCACATGATTCTGAGCAGTGGGTGCAGAGGTCCAGGAAATAAGTTTAGCAGCTGAATCAAAACACAAGGCTCTGAGGTATGGGAGGGGTCTGAGGAGCAGCTGGCTGGCAGCAGCAAACACATGAGGCAGGTGGCAGGAGAAACAGGGGACAGGGTTGAGCACATGAAGAGGCAGCAGCTGAGTGGTGAAGTGGAAAGCAAGCACACTAAGGCATCTGTGAGCATGGTGAGGTCCAGCAGCAGCTCTGGCTGGCCAGCTGCAAGACATGAGGTCTGGGAGCAGGAGCCTGACCTGAGCATGGGGGCACATGTGAGTCTGGAGCAATTCAGCAAGAGCAGCTGAGCTGCTGGGCATCCAGAGCAGCAGAGTTGAGCACAGCTTCCAGTGGGAGATGGGAAGGGAGCAGCAGCAGGAGGTCTGGAAAGTGGTGAGCCCACTGAGAGCACAGGTCTGAGCAGGTGCAAACAGCAGGTCTGGGAGGTATGAACATGGAGGAGTCTGGAGAGGTCAGCACAACAGTAGGGCTGGATTCCACATGTCTGGAAGCAGCATGGGGTCTGGCAGCACCATGAGTCAGGAGGCTGAGGCCTGGTGAGGCTGGCAGCAGCATATCTGGAAAGCTGGGCCCCATTGCTGGTCAGGCACTCCAGCTGCATGGCATCAAGCATGAGGAGGTCTGGGAGAAGCTAGGAATCAGCAGCTGGGTGACTGGGAAGCAAGCAGCTGGGAGCAAGCATGGAGCACTGGGAGTGAGGCAGCTGGGTGGCAGAGCTGGGCCGCAACATGAGGTGAACCATGAGGCAGTGCAAGTGGCAGCAGAGCTGTAAGAGCAGTGATGGGATGGGTGGTGCAGTGAGGTGAGCTGAGGTCAGAGCTTCTGAGAGCAGCAAATTCAGGATGAGTCTGAGCAGCTGAGCCCAATAACAGCTTCTGAAAAGCCCGGCAGCAGCTGGGAGCACAGGGTTGGCATCAGTAGTGGAGAGCGCTCAGCTGCTAATCATGCTCAGCTGATTACAGGCACATGAGGGTGCAGTGGTCTGCAGAGTCAACAGCTGCCCTGAGCATGCTGAGAAGAGGTCTGGGCACAGCAGCTAGCAGGTGATTGGAAGCATGAGGAGGGATTGGGTGAGAGCAGATGGGTCAGGTGCTGCATTCAGACAGCTTCACTCTGGACACTAACAGGCTGACAACTAGGTCTTCTGGTGGTCCAGGAAGCAGTCTGTCTGGAGCTCATGGAAAGCCAGGAGCAGTGTGAGGTCCAGGAGCAGCTCTGGAAGCAGCTGGGCAAGGCATATGAGGTCTGAGCAGGTGAATCTGAGCAGCAGCTGAGGTCTGAAAGCGCATTCATCATGGTCTGGAATGAGGTCTGAGGCAGTGAGCAGGAAGTCCAGGGCCTGCCCAACAGAGGCCAAGGTCTGGCAGGGCTGCTGGGTGAGGGGAGTCTAGCAGTGGGTCTGGAAGCATGGGTGGGTCAGCTGGCAAGCAACAGAGGCTGGTCAAACAGCTGGTCTGAGCAGCAGCAGGTCTTTAATCTGGGAGCATGAGGTCTGGAGCATGAGGTCCCAGGCAACTGGGGCCCAAGCTCAACCATCTCTGCTGGGGTGCCAGCAGCAGCTGAGGTCTGGAAGGCTGGGCCCTGCAGGCTCATCAGTCTGAGCAGTGCTGATCTGGAGCAAACATGAATCTGGAAATCAGCCAGGCTTCTGAAGTGCATGATGGGTCTGCAGGGGTCTCAGGTCTCAGGAACAGCTGGGCATGAGAAGCAGCTGGGTCTGAACAACCAGGGGTCTGGCAAAAGGTCTGAGCTCTCCTGGCTGCCTGGACCAATAACTCAGCACATGGGTCTTTCATGAGGAACAGCAGCTGACATCAAACTCTGAGAGAGGAGGCCCTGGCTGGAGCAGGTGGGCCCGGTCATCCAACAGTCTGGAAGCAGTGGTCTTCAAGCTGCTGAGCAGCTGAGCTGGTCTGGCACATGTCATGGGGAGGCCCTGGGGCAGTGACAGCTGGCACTCACAGGTGAGGTCTCAATGGCGCTGACCTCTTGCAATGAGTCTCACAGACTGCCAGCTGAGCTGACAGGCCTAACATGCAAACAGAGGTCTGCAATGGCAGGGAGGCAGCTCTGGAGCAGCTGGGCAGAGGCATCACATGGGCAGAGGGTGCAATGGTCTGGAGCAGTGTGAGCCAACTAACACTGACAAAATCATGACTTCTGGTCAGCAGCAGTCTGCAGCAGTTGGCTGAGCGCATGCACATGTCTTCAAGTCCAGGAGCAGCTGAGGTCTGGAAGCAGCTGGCATGGCCACAGGTCTGGAGCAGTCAGGAGCAGTGCTGGAGAGCGCAGCTGATCTCAAGAACACTGAGCAGGCACAGGCACTGGGCTGGAGCAGCTCACTGGAAATCAGCACATTCACAGAGCTAGTGGGTGAGGCTGCTGAGGGCTGGAAGCAGGTGGGCCCGATTGGCTAAGGCATGCAAGCACATGACGTCTGGGAGCAGTGGGTGAGACCGAGGAAGAGCAGCTGAGGTCTGGAAGACGCTGGGCCCGATTGGCTAAGGCATGCAAGCACATGAGGTCTAGGAGCAGTGGGTGAGGTCCAAGGTAAGCAGCTGAGGTCTGGAAGCAGCTGGGCCCGATTGGCTAAGGCATGCAAGCACATGAGGTCTGGAAGCAGTTGGTGAGGCCCAGGAGCAGGAGCTGAGGTCTGGAACCAGCTGGGCCGAATTGGCTAAGGCATGCAAGCACATGACGTCTGGGAGCAGTGGGTGAGGCCCAGGAAGAGCAGCTGAGGTCTGGAAGCAGCTGGGCCCGATTGGCTAAGGCATGCAAGCACATGAGGTCTGGGAGCAGTGGGTGAGGTCCAGGAGCAGCAGCTGAGGTCTGGAAGCAGCTGGGCCCAATTGGATAAGGCATGCAAGCACATGAGGTCTGGGAGCAGTGGGTGAGGTCCAGGAGCAGCAGCTGAGGTCTGGAAGCAGCTGGGCCCAATTGGCTAAGGCATGCAAGCACATGAGGTCTGGGAGCAGTGGGTGAGGTCCAGGAGCAGCAGCTGAGGTCTGGAAGCAGCTGGGCCCGATTGGCTAAGGCATGCAAGCACATGAGGTCTGGGAGCAGTGGGTGAGGTCCAGGAGCAGGAGCTGAGGTCTGAAGCAGCTGGGTCCGATTGGCTAAGGCATGGAGGCACATGAGGTCTGGGAGCAGTGGGTGAGGTCCAGGAGCAATAACTGAGGTCTGGAAGCAGCTTGGCACGATTGGATAAGGCATGCAAGCACATAAGGTCTGCGAGCAGTGGGTGAGGTCCAGGAACAGCTGAGGTCTGGAGCAGTGGTGAGGTCAGGAGCAGCAGCTGAGGTCTGGGCAGCTGAGGTCTGAGCAGCTGGGCCCAATTGGCTAAGGCATGCAAGCACATGAGGTCTGGGAGCAGTGGTGAGGTCCAGGGCAGCACTGCTCCCAGACCTCAACCTCTGCTTCCAGACCTCAGCTGCTGCTCCTGGACCTCATGCTCCCAGACCTCAGCTGCTGCTCCTGGACCTCAGCTGCTGCTCCTGGAGTCCCAGCTGAGCAGCTGGGCCCATTGGCTAAGCATGCAAGCATGAGGTCTGGGAGCAGTGGTGAGGCAGGAGCAGCAGCTGAGGTCTGAAGCAGCTGGGCCGATTGGCTAAGGCATGCAAGCACATGAGGTATGGGAGCAGTGGGTGAGGTCCAGGAGCAGCTGGGCCCGATGGGCTAAGGCATGCAAGATCATGAAGTCTGGGAGCAGTGGGTGAGGTCCAGGAGCAGTAGCTGAGGTCTGGAAGCAGCTGGGCCCGATTGGCTGGGCAGGAAGCACATGAGGTCTGGGAGCAGTGGGTGAGGTCAGGAGCAGCAGCTGAGGTCTGGAAGCAGCTGAGGTCTGGGCAGCTGAGGTCTTGAAGCAGCTGGGCCCAGCTTCAGACCTCAGCTGCTCCTGGACCTCAGTGCTCCCAGACCTCAGCTGCTGCTCCTGGACCTCATGCTCCCAGACCTCAGCTGCTGCTCCTGGACCTCATGCTCCCAGACCTCATGGCAGTGCCAGTGGGCCCAGCTTCAGACCTCAGCATGCTCCTGGACCTCACTGCTCCCAGACCTCATGTGGCATGCCTTAGCAATGAGCCCAGCTGCTTCAGACCTCAGCTGCTCCTGGACCTCATGCTCCCAGACCTCATGTGGCATGCCTGCTGTCTAGACCTCAGCACTGCTCCTGGACCTCACACTGCTCCCAGACCTCATGTGCATGGGGCGGGCAGCTGCTTCCAGACCTCAGCTGCTCCTGGACCTCATGCAGAGTGAGTGAGGCAGAGCTGAGGTCTGGAAGAAGCTGGGCCGGATTGGCTAAGGCATGGAAGCACATGAAATCTGGGAGCAGTGGGTGAGGTCCAGGAGCAGCAGCTGAGGTCTTGAAGCAGCTGGGCCCGATTGGCTAAGGCATGCAAGCACATAAGGTCTGGGAGCAGTGGGTGAGGTCCAGGAGCAGCAGCTGAGGTCTGGAAGCAGCTGGGCCCGATTGGCTAAGGCATGCAAGCACATGAGGTCTGGGAGCAGTGGGTGAGGTCCAGGAGCAGCAGCTGAGGTCTGGAAGCAGCTGGGCCCGATTGGCTAAGGCATGCAAGCACATGACGTCTGGGAGCAGTGGGTGAGGCCCAGGAAGAGCAGCTGAGGTCTGTAAGCAGCTGGGCCCGATTGGCTAAGGCATGCAAGCACATGAGGTCTGGGAGCAGTGGGTGAGGTACAGAAGCAGTAGCTGAGGTCTGGAAGCAGCTGGGTTCAATTGGCTAAGGCATACAAGCACATGAGGTCTGGGAGCAGTGTGTGATGCCCAAGAGCAGAAGCTGAGGTCTGGAAGAAGCTGGGCCCGACTGGCTAAGGCATGCAAGCACATGAGGTTTGGGAGCAGTGGGTGAGGCCCAGGAGCAGGAACTGAGGTCTGGAAGCAGCTGGGCCCGATTGGCTAAGGCATGCAAGCACATGAGGTCTGGGAGCAGTGGGTGAGGTAGAGAAGCAGTAGCTGAGGTCTGGAAGCAGCTGGGTTCGATTGGCTAAGGCATGGAAGGACATGAGGTCTGGGAGCAGGTGAGGCCAGGAGCAGCTGAGGTCTGAAGCAGCTGGGCCCTGGCTAAGGCATACAAGCACATGAGGTCTGGGAGCAGTGGGTGAGGTCCAGGAGCAGCAGCTGAGGTCTGAAGCAGCTGGGCCCTGAGGCATGCAAGCACATGAGGTCTGGGAGCAGTGGGTGAGGCAGGAGCAGCTGAGGTCTGGAAGCCGCTGGGGCCGATTGGCTAAGGCATGCAAGCACATGAGGTCTGAGCAGTGGGTGAGGCAGGAGCAGCTGAGGTCTGAAGCTGGGCCCGATTGCTAAGGCATGCAAGCATGAGGTCTGGGCAGTGGGTGAGGTCCAGGGCAGCTGAGGTCTGGAAGCTGGGCCCGATTCACATGAGGTCTGGGAGCAGTGGGTGAGGCCAGGAGCAGCAGAGGTCTGGAAGCAGCTGGGTTGATTGCTAAGGCATGCAAGCATGAGGTCTGGGAGCAGTGGGTGAGGCCAGCAGCAGCTGAGGTCTGGAGCTGGGCCCTTGCATGCAAGCACATGAGGTCTGGGTGCAGTGGGTGAGGCCCAGCAGCTGAGGTCTGAAGCAGCTGGGCCGATTGGCTAAGGCAGGCAAGCACATGAGGTCTGGGAGCAGTGGGTGAGGTCCAGGAGCAGCTGAGGTCTGGAAGCAGCTGGGCCGATTGGCTAAGGCAGGAAGCACATGAGGTCTGGAAGCAGCTGGTGAGGTCAGGCAACCATGAGGTCAGGAGCAGTGGTGAGGTCAGCAGAAGGTGAGGCCAGGAGCAGCAGCTGAGGTCTGGAGCAGCTGGGTAGGCAAGCACATGAGGTTTGGGAACAGACCTTAACTGCTGCTCCCAGAATTCATGCACTGCTCCCAGACCTCAACCTCTGCTTCCAGACTTCATGTGCATGAAAATCAGCTTCCAGACCTGCTCTCCTGGACCTCAGCTGCTCTCCTGGACCTCAGCTGCTGCTGGAGCAGCTGGGCCCAATTGGCTAAGGTAGGCAAGCATGTGAGATGTGGGTGAGGTCCAGTAGCTGAAGTCTTGTAGCAGCTGGGCCCAGTTGGTTAAGGCAGGCAAACACATGAGGTCTGGGAGCAGTGGGTGAGGCCCAGGAGCAGCAGCTGAGGTCTGGAAGCAGCTGGGCCCGATTGGCTAAGGCATGCAAGCACATGAGGTCTGGGAGCAGTGGGTGAGGTCCAGGAGCAGCAGCTGAGGTCTGGAAGTAGCTGGGCCCGATTGGCTAAGGCAGGAAAGCACATGAGGTCTGGGATCAGAGGTTGTGGTCTGGGAGCAGTCCATGAATTCTGGGAGCAGCAGTTAAGGTCTGCTCCCAGACCTCCTATGCTTGCATGCCTTAGCCAATCAGCTTCTGACCTCAGCTGCTCCTGGACCTCACCCTGCTCCCAGACTCATGTGCTTGCATGCCTTAGCAATCAGCCCAACCAGCAGACCTCAGCTGCTGCTCCTGGACCTCACCCTGCTCCCAGACCTCATGTGCTTGAGGAGCCAATCAGGCTCAGCTGCTGCTCCTGGACCTCACCACTGAGCCATTAGTCAGGAGCAGCTGAGGTCTGGAAGCAGCTGGGCCATTGGCTAAGGCATGCAAGCACATGAGGTCTGGGAACAGTGGGTGAGGTCAGCAGCAGCTGAGGTCTGGAAGCTGGGCCCATTGGCTAAGGCAGCAAGCACATGAGGTCTGGGAGCAGTGGGTGAGGTCAGGCAGCAGCTGAGGTCTGGAAAAGCTGGGCCCGATTGCTAAGGCATGCAAGCACATGAGGTCTGGAGCAGTGGTGAGGTCAGGAGCAGCAGCTGAGGTCTGGAAGCAGCTGGGCCCGATTGGCTAAGGCATGCAAGCACGAGGTCTGGAGCAGTGGTGAGGCCCAGGAGCAGCTGAGGTCTGAAGCAGCTGGGCCAGTGCTGGCAAGCACATGAGGTCTGAGCAGTGGGTGAGGTCCAGCAGCTGAGGTCTGGAAGCAGCTGGGCCCGATTGGCTGGCACATGAGGTCTGGGCAGTGGGTGAGGCCCAGGAACAGCAGCTGAGGTCTTGGCAGCTGGGCCCAATTGGCTAAGGCATGCAAGCACATGAGGTCTGGAGCAGTGGGTGAGGTCCAGCAGCTGAGGTCTGGAAGCAGCTGGGCCCATTGGCTAAGGCATGCAAGCACATGAGGTCTGGAGCAGTGAGGCCCAGGAGCAGCAGTGAGGTCTGGAAGCAGCTGGGCCGATTGGCTAAGGCAAGCACATGAGGTCTGGAGCAGTGGTGAGGCAGCAGCTGAGGTCTGGGCAGCTGGGCCGATTGGCTAAGGCATGCAAGCACATGAGGTCTGGGAGCAGTGGTGAGGCCAGGAAGCGTGAGGTCTGGAAGCAGCTGGCCCAGTTGCTAGCAAGCACATGAGGTCTGGGTGCAGTGGGTGAGGCCAGCAGCAGCTGAGGTCTGGGCAGCTGGGCCCTGGCTAAGGCATGCAAGCACATGAGGTCTGGGAGCAGTGGGTGAGGTCCAGAAGCAGCACTGATGTCTGGAAGCAGCTGGGCCGATTGGCTAAGGCATGCAAGCATGAGGTCTGGGCAGTGGTGAGGCCAGCAGCAGCTGAGGTCTGAAGCAGCTGGGCCCTGGCTAAGGCATGCAAGCATGAGGTCTGGGCAGTGGGTGAGGTCCAGGAGCAGCAGCTGAGGTCTGGAAGCAGCTGGGCCCTGGCTAAGGCATGCAAGCACATGAGGTCTGGGCAGTGGGTGAGGTCCAGAAGCAGCAGGTGAGGTCCAAATGCAGCAGGTGAGGTCCAAATGCAGCAGGTGAGGTCCAGAAGCAGCACTGCTCCCAGACCTCAGCTCCCCCTCCTGGACCTCAGTTGCTGCTCCTGGGCCTCCTCTGCTGCTTCAGAAGCAGCTGGGCCCTATTGGATAAGGCAGGCAAGCACGTGAGGTCTGGGGACAGATCTTAACTGCTGCTCCCAGAATTCATGCACTGCTCCCAGATCTCAATCTGCTTAGAGCAGTGCAGCCTTGATGAGCAGACAGACACTCAACCTCAGTTCTGCTCCTGGGCCTCCTCTCTGCGATGCTGGGCAATTGATGGCAGGCAAGCAGATGTGGGAGCAGAAGGTGAGGCCTGAAGAAGCAGCTGAGGTCTTGTCATGGCTGGGAGGCAAGCACATGAGGTCTGGGACAGGTCAGGCCGGGCTGCTCGCCTGGATATGATGGGTGCCAGCAGGAAACATAGTCTGGAAGTAACTGGGCCCAATAAGTGATGGGAAGCATACTGGTGAGGTCTAGGAGCAGTGGATGATGACTTGGATCAGAGAGTGAGGCCCAGGAGCAGCAGTGAAGTTTGGTAACATCTTAGTCCAATCGGAAACAGCAGGGAAGCATGTGATGTCCAGAAGCAGCGACTGAGGTGTAGAAGCAGCTGGACCCAATTGGCAACAGCAGGCAAGTGGGTGACGTCCAAGAGCTACAGGTGAGATCTGGAAACAGCAGGCGAGGTCCAAATGCAGCAGGTGAGGCTTGGGAAAAGAGGGTAAGGTCCAGAAGCTCCTGGCGAGTTCTAGAAGCAGCATTCAAGGTCTGGCAGTAGCTGGGCACAATCAGCAATGATAGGCAAGTGGATGAGGTCCGAGAGAAGTGATTGAAAACAGGAGAAGTCCTGAAGAAGCTTGGCCCAATTGCTGATGGCAGGCAAGTGGATGAGGTCCATGAGCAGCAGGCGCGATCCAGAAGCAGCAGGCGGAGTCAGACAGCATTTTGGCCCAATCGGCGTTGGCAGGAAAGAGTGAGGTCTGAGAGCAGTGGGTGAGCAACTAGTGAGGTCCAGAAGCAGCACGCGATGTCTGGAAGCAGCTTGGCCCAGTTGCTGATGGCAGACAATTAGATGAGCAGCGAGCGAGGTCCACAAGCAGAAGGCGAGGTCCAAATGCAGCAGATGAGGCCCGGGAAAAGAGGGTGAGGTCCAGAAGCACCTGGCGAGTTCTAGAAGCAGCATGCAAGTTCTGGCAGCAGCTGGGCACAATCGGCAATGAAAGGCAAGAGGATGAAGTCCGAGAGAAGCGGTCGAGGTCTGGGAACAACAGGAGAAGTCCTGAAGAAGCTTGGCCCAATTGCTGATGGCAGGCAAGTGGATGAGGTCCATGAGCAGCAGATGAAGTCCAGAAGCAGCAGGCGAAGTTCGATAGCAGTGGGCCCAATAGGCGATGGCAGGAAAGAGTGATGTCCGAGAGCAGTGGGTGAGGTCCGACAGCTGCTGGTGAGACACAGAAGCAGCAGGCAACATCTGGATGCAACTTGGCCCAAGTGCTGATGGCAGGCAAGTGGATGAGGTCCATGAAGCGAGTCAGAAGCAGCAGTCGAAGTCCAATAGCAGCAGATAAGGCCCGGGAAAACAGGGTGAGATCCAGAAGCACCTGGTGAGTTCTAGTAGCAGCATGCAAGGTCTGGCAGCAGCTGGGCACAATCGGCAGTGAAAGGCAAGAGGATGAAGTCCGAGAGAAGCGGTCGAGGTCTGGGAACAACAGGAGAAGTCCTAAAGAAGCTGATGGCAGGCAAGTGGATGAGGTCCATGAGCAGCAGATGAAGTCCAGAAGCAGGCAAAGTTCGATAGCAGCTGGACCCAATAGGTGATGGCAGGAAAGAGTGATGTCCGAGAGCAGTGGGTGAGGTCCAGGAGCCACTGTTGAGGTCCAGAAGCAGCAGGCGAATTGTAGAAGCAAGGTCTGGAAGCAGCTGGATCCATCTGGCGATGGCAGGCAAGCGCGTGACCACTGGAAGCAGAAAGTAAACTGTGGGAGCAGAAGGCGAGGTCTGAAACAGTTGGACCCAGATGGCAGGCAAGTGGATGAGGTCCAGGAGAAGCGGTTGAGGTCTGGGAACAGGCAAGACCAATAGCAGCTGGGCCCAATAGGTGATGGAAGGAAAGAGTGAGGTCCAGGAGCAGTGGGTGAGATCTGGAAACAGCAGGCAGGTCCAGAAGCAGAAGGCGAGGTCCAGATGCAGCAGAGGCCCAGGAAAGAGGATGACATCCAGAAGCAGCAGGCATGTTCTAGAAGCAGCATGCAAGGTCTGGCAGCTGGGCACTGTCGGCAATGATAGGAAGAGGATGAGGTGCAGGAGAAGCGGTTGAGGTCTGGGAACAACAGAAGTCCTGAAGAAGCTGTGATGGCAGGCAAATAGATGAGGTCCATGAGCATCGAGTGAGGTCCAGAAGCAGAAGGCGAGGTCCAGATGCAGCAGATGAGGCCTGGGAAAAGAGGGTGAGGTCCAGAAGTGCCAGAAGAGTTCTAGAAGAAGTATGCAAGATGTGGCAGCAGCTAGGCACAATCGGCAATGATAGGCAAGAGGATGAGGTCCAGGAGAAGCAACTGAAGTCTGGGAACAACAGAAGTCCTGGAGAAGCTTGGCACAATTGCTGATGGCAGGCAAGTGAATGAGGTCCAAGAGCAGCGGGTGAGATCTGGAAACAGCAGGCGAGGTCGAGATGCAGCAGGTGAGGCCCGGGAAAAGAGAGTGAGGTCCAGAAGCGCCAGACGAGTTTTAGAAGCAGCATGCAAGGTATGGCAGCTGGCACAATCAATGATAGGTAAGAGGATAGGTTCCGGAGAAGCGGTTGAGGTCTGGGAACATCAGTAGTCCTGAAGAAGTTTGGCCCAATTGCTGGTGGCAAGTGAATGAGGTCCATGAGCAGTCCAGAAGCAGCAGGCAAAGTCCAATAGCAGCAGATGAGCCCCGGGAAAAGATGGTGAGGTCCAGAAGCACCAGGCAAGTTCTAGAAGCAGCATGCAAGGTGTGGAAGCAGCTGGTCCCATTTGGCGATGGCAGGCTAGCGGTTGATCTCTGGAAGGTCCAGGAGCAGCAGGCAAGTAGCAGGTGAGGTCTGAGGGGGTGGGGGTGTCACACCCTGTACTCACAGGTACTTGGTGATTGCAGGTAAGTGGGCCAGGCTCGAGAGCAGTTGGTGTGGTCCGTAAGCAGTAGGCGAGGTTTGAAAAAATCTTGGCCTAATTGGCAACAGCAGGGAACCAGGAGTGGATGCAGCTGGGCCCGATCGGTGACATCAGGCAAGCCAGTGAGATCCGGGAACACCAGGTGAGTTCAGGGAACAGAAGGTGAGAACCAAAGCGAACTGCTCCCAGTCATCACCACTGCTCCCAGACCTCAGCTGCTGCTCCCAGACCTCATGCTTGCCTGCCTTAGCCAATGGGGCCCAGCTGCTTCAGAGGCCCAGCAGCTGAGGTCCAGGAGAAGCAGCTGAGGACTGGAACCAGCTGGGCTTGATTGGCTAAGTGAGACCTCACTCTCTGCTCCTAGTCATCATCTGCAGCTTCAGGACCTCCTGCTTCAGACCTCACCCACTGCTCAGACCTCATATTCTTGCCTGCCTTAGCTAATTGGGCCAGCTGCCGACCTCAGCTGCTGCTCCCGGACCTCACCAGTATGCGTCCCATCACTTATTGGGACCAGTTACTTCCAGACTTGGCTTGCCTGCTGTCACCGATCGTGTCCAGGCGAGTGGCGATGGCAAGCAAGTGAGGGAGGTCCCACAGTCCCTGGATTCACAGCTACTTCACTGATAGGCTGAGGCAAGTGGTTGAGGTCTGGGAGCAGTGCATCAATTCTGGGACCAGCAGTTGAGGTCTGCTTCCAGACCTCATGTGCTCCTGCCTTATCAGTTGGGCCCAGCTGCTTCAGACCTCAGCTGCTCTCTGGGCTCACATGCTGCTCCCAGACCTCACCAGTATGCTTCCCATCCCTTATTGAGCCCAATTACTTCCAGACTACTTTGCTGCTCCCAGACCTCACTCTCTGCTCCCAGTCCTCATCTGCAGCTTCAGGACCTCACCTGCTGTTTTCAGACCTCACCTCACCCAGACCTCATGTGCTTGCCTGCCTTAGCCAATGGGGCCCAGCTGCTTCCAGACCTCATGCTTGCCTGCCTTAGCCAATGGGGCCCAGCTGCTTCCAGACCTCAATTTGGCAGACCTGCTGCTGGACCTCACCAGTATGACTCCCATCACTTATTGGGCCCAGTTACTTCCACCTTGCCTGCTGTCTCGATCGTGTCCAGGCGACTGGCGATGGGAAGCAAGCGGTCACACAGTCCCTTTACTCACAGCTACTTCATTGATAGGTGACAGAGGTAAGTGGTTGAGGTCTGCTCCCAGGCATGCTTGCCTGCCTTAGCCAATGGGGCCCAGCTGCTTCCGACCTCAGTTTGCCTCCTTGGCCTCACCTGCTGCTCCCAGACCTCATCAGCTGCTTTCTGGCGTCATCTGCTTCTTCTGGACCTTGCTGCTTCTGGATCTCCCTGTGGAAGAAAGTAGGTGAATTCAGGCATCACATTCTTTGCTGTCCGAAGCTGCTACTCAGAGACAAAGCACATGGAAAAAGCAGCATCAACAATATACTCGAAGAGGAAAAACCCAGATTGGCATCAACTTAAGTGTCTCTTAGTCCAACCCCAACCTAACCAAGAACCTGCTGCAATATAGTGAAACTGACCACAGTTTGCATCTGCTCCACGTCATAGCCTGGGTGTCATCTTGGAACATCGAAGGTGGAGATCGGTGGCAGGCTCTGTTCTTGACTGATGGTCCATGGAACTAAATGCAAAAATATCACAATTTACTGAATTTTAACGTCAGAAGACTAGAACAGACCAAATACAAACATTATTTTTAATCAATGAAATAGAATCTAATGAGATAGAATCTAACCTTGTGTATCCATCCTCGGCTAACGGTGGTGGGAGGAGGAAGTCATAGGTCCTCTACTGTGATGTCACCTGCGTGGGGAAAAGAGGTGAGACTAAGGAAGGAAGGAAGGAAGATGGCAAATGGAAGGGAAATCCATGCCTATCAATAATAATCAGAACACCCGAAGGATCCAGAGCTGTTGCAGTTTAAACTTTGGCTTCATACATTACTGGAAACCACAAAAGGGACATCCTCAAATTGATAATAGTGGAGTCCAGGATTTTGGTCAATTTAAAGATCATTTTCATATTAGTTGTTCAGTAAATCCCCTGGTCCTAAACCAAATAATGTGGCCATGAGTCCAAATCCAGATTATCCAAAGATCAGTTTTGTGATCTCTTTTTTTGGCCAAGAAAGGAACAAAGAACATTGCAAAACAGGATCCCATAACCACAAGACGCTAATAAAAAAGATGCTACAAAGGAATTTCCTTTTTGGGGTCTTCAAAAGCTCCCATCATTGCATGGAGCTCAAAGTCTTCCATAGGAGCCTCAATCTGCATATCTTGATATCAAGATATAGGGATGAAATGGGGACTTTGAGGGAGGGGAGATAAAAGAATCCCCCTTTTCAGTTGAAGAAAATAAACAAATAAACTGCTATTCTGCTCTCTCTCCACCCCACCCCTCATCCTGCAGTTGGGCCGCTGTTCCCCACCACCACCCGCCATCTTGAAGTGCGGACATACGACATTGGTGACGGTTGGCCATGACGGTCGTAAGTCAAGGATTGCCGTCAAATTGGAAAACAGTACAGATAGTCCTCAACTTACGACCGTATCATATAGTGACTGTTCAAAGTTGCAATGCCACTGTTGACCATTTTTCACACTCATGACCATTGCAGTATCCCAATGGTCACGTAATTTAGACTTCGATGCATTGCAAGTGACTCGCATTTATGACGATCTCAGCGTCCTAGGGTCACCATGTGACTCACTTAAGAGCTGCAACTACTCACTTAACAACGGTGGCAAGACCGGTCGTAAAGTGGGTGAAAGCTCACTGAACAGCTGTCTCGCTTTGCAACTGAGATTTGGGGAATCCAGATTCACTTAGCGACTGTGTGACTCACTTAAGAGCTGCAAGTACTCACTTAGCAACGGTGGCTTCAGGGAGCCTGCTGGGAGGAAAAACAGACTCTCCCCTCCCCCCCAATTTTTGGCTAGCACCCAGCTGAGCCGCGCGATCATCAGAGGTGTTTTTTTTACTTTTAAAAGCTTTTTTTAGCAGAAGAAAAATGCTTTTAAAGTTAAAAAACCTCTGATGATCGCTCAACTCAACTGGAGTTGGGGGGCTGATTTTGCTACTGGTTCTCTGAACCATCCACCGCCATCGCTATCGGATCAGGCGATCTGGTCCCAACCTGGAGCATTTCACCCTGCTTCACACACACACACACACACACACACCCTTAATGTTTCAAAAGAAAGTTACCTTCATTGATGAAGCCGTCTTGATCTTGACAGCTCAATTCCACGGAAAGTGTGGAAAGTTTTGCTGGGCTTCGGTGAGCTGCAAGAGAAAGAAGCCCATCGTCCTGTGGCCCAAGTGTCTTGCAGAGCCATTCCCGTCTTCCCTGGGGCCCCTCCATACAAGTATGAGCGGCAAGAGGTTGAAGGAGGAGGGGGTCCCAAAAACAGTGGGGGACCCAAAGTTCACCGTCTGATTCTCAGTTTGCTACATACGTTGATGGTGCTTTGATGGGCCGCACAGAAGAGAAGCTGGTCCCAGGCGTACGAGAAACATTCCCAGCCATGTTCCTCGAAGTGCTGTGGAATTGGAGGAAAAAAGATCCTTTAGATTGGAACGTCCTATTCTCGGGAATCTCATGTGGAATTTGGGCCTTGAAGGTCGCCCTCTCCCTCTACAGTTATTCCCGGCTCCTGAAATCCCAGGCTCTTTGGATTTGGGTTGGCCTTTCAAGCAAAAGGCCCCAGAAACCCTTTGGGTCTCTCCTCTGCAGTTCTGGCCATGGAGCCTTGCAGTTAAAGCTCTTTGTGAAGAGCTCCCTGCATGAAGGGAAACCTCTCTTGGGACAAGCCCAATTCCCACGAGCCTTCAGGCCTGTCCTCAAGAACAACCCCCCCCCTTAGATTATTCCCATAGATGGGAACATTTCACTGGAGTTCTAACGCCTGATTCAGGGAATGTTTCCACTGGCCCGATTTTCCTTCAAGCTCCCTGGGACTCCGGTGCCCTTACCTTCAGAATGAAAATGATGTGCGGTGTTGTTGCACACTGCTGAAGGAGCCCTCGAAGCATGAGGCCAAAGGCCTCCCCCAGCAACTTCTTCTCCCCCTGAAACGAAAAAGAGAGATGATGATGACGTGTGGAGCTTCTTCCCAGCCATTCCCATACCAGGAAGGAAGTCCCGGAAATGTTCCTGGGTTGTTGGTACCTCTGACACCGTCTCCTGCCCGATCTTCATGCAGGACAACCACACGACCCGAGACATCTCCAGCAGCCGGGACTCCACTTCTGGAACCATGGCCGGTGGAAGCTTGCTGTGAGATGAAAGGGGAGAAGAGACCTGAGTGCCCATCTTAGGGAACAGCCCTGGGGTTCATCTTCCCCCAGAGAACAGCAGGCAAAGGAAAGGAAAGGCTGACCTGATGTCATAAATGGCCAGGAAAGCAGCCAGTCCTGCCGTGAAGCTGCTCAGACTGTTGTCCTCCATCAGAGCCTGGCAAGAAACAAGAGGGGAGAGAAGGGAAAGTCAGCCAGGCTGCTCCGCCCCACCCCTGCCTCTATTTCCCAGCCCCCTTTGACCTTCCCTTCTTCTCCAGCTTCCCTGCCAGTAAAAAGGGAAGTTAGCCCCAGGATAAGGACCCTTTGCACAGGCCACAGGTGGAGAGTCCAGGGGCCGCTTGTCTCCCCTCCCTCTCCTGCTCCTGTCTCTCCCTCCTGCTTTGCTTGCCAGTCCAGTTGCCACCTGCCTCCCTCGGACTTACCAAGAC
This sequence comes from Ahaetulla prasina, assembly GCF_028640845.1. Taxonomy (NCBI): domain Eukaryota; kingdom Metazoa; phylum Chordata; class Lepidosauria; order Squamata; family Colubridae; genus Ahaetulla; species Ahaetulla prasina. The sequence goes on along the minus strand of NC_080549.1, from coordinate 29,905,651 downwards.
AGCAAGGCCGTAGAGGTCCTTGTTTCCTGGCTCCGGGACGGCCATTTGCCCACTCTGCTTCAGCCGAAACAGAGTGGCGATGGAAGAGAGGGCCTGGACGATGCTGCGTTCCTGCTGCAAGGGGAAAGAGTCGGGGTCTAAGTCTGGGAGGCTGTGGGGTGTCTTCCCCCAGGGTCCCCCGTCTTCTCCCTTTCAGGAAGGAAGGTGGAAACCCTTCAGAGTCTCTCTCCATCCAGGGGAATATTTTGCCCCCCATTGAGACTGGGGTTCAAACCTGGGAGAAAAGCTGAGCTATGGGGGCCCCTAATTCCAAGGGGAACCTACTGGTTGCTCGGTCTTCTCCATCCTCTCCTGGACCTCTTCCCACAATTTCAGGCTCCTCTGCCGGTCCCGTTTACGGCAGGCAGCCTGACGTGGCACGTTCTCTTCCTTTGGGATGTCCATCTTGGTGAAGAGGATCTTCTTCTTCCCAGTGGTCTCTGTTCTGGGGACATCTGGGGAAGGAGAGGCAGGTGCTCAGCAAAGTTTTAGCTCTGCCCCAGATGAAAGATTTTTCTGGTTGACAGAGCTGGCCACGAGGCATCTTCACAGCGAGGCCCTCGGCAAATCTTGCTCTTCTGATATTCTCCCTCCCCACTCGCCAAGATGTGAATAAGTGCCACCGAACCATCTTCAAGGTTCCCCAAAGAGCCAATTGGAAGGAGAAGAGCCAATTGTGGGGGGCCAACATAGACCCAGAAGCTGCAGAAGGAGGGAGGCTTAGTGGGTCAGGCAGCCTGGCCTTGACCCGTCCCTCTGGGCAACCTGGACTCTGCAAAGATGCAGGTGTGTGTTCTGCATAGCTTTGCATTTAGGTGTCCACTCCTAAAGGAAATCCTTCCCTTTTCCTCTCCATCTTCCAGCCCAATCCAAAATGTCAACTCACCACATCGCTCTCTTTTCCGGAGCTCCACGTCCACGATCAAAGTGACCGACTTTCTCTCAGGAGCCTCGGTGCCTTCCTCCACTTGGCAGGTTGGAGCATCAGCTCCTGGGCCCTCCTTCTTCCTTCTGCCTCCGAGCACGAGAACCAGCGGAAAAAGCTCTGGAAGAGAAAAGGAATGTAAGGAAAGGAAACAATGCAGTCTCAAATCCTTCCTGTGCTGGAAGTAGATGGCTCTGTCGTCTATCACGTTTGCACATTCGTGCACACACACACAAACACACACATTATTATATTAGGGATTGGAATGTTGTAATGGACACTAGAAGAGATAAAGAACTCTTTCTAAGAAAATTCCTATGCATGCAAAATTGCCTAAATCTTTTTTTGATTTGATGGAAGATTTTGAGTTGAAAGATATATGGAGAAGGCAGAATTTTGATGATAGAGATTATACTTATTTTTCGGACAGGCATCAATCTTTTTCACGTATTGATTTTATATTAATTACCAATGACTTGCTTTCTAGGGTTAGGAAAACAAAGATATTTCCAAGGTGTTTAACTGATCATAGTCCGGTATGGATGGAGTTGCAATATGAAGGTGGAAGAAGATCATGGAGAATAAATGAAAATTTGTTTAGATATGAGGATAATGTAAATCAATGTAAAAAACAAATGAAAGAATTTTTTGATTATAATTTGGGAAAGGGAACTTCGATAGAAATGGTGTGGGACGTGAGCAAGGCCTTTATGAGAGGAAATTTGATATATATTAATAGTAGACAGAGGAGAAAACTACAAAAACAGCGTAGGGATTTAGAAGAGGAAATTCAGAGGAAACAACAATTATTGGTATATATGGATATATCATTTACCCATCTTAAAAAATAAAAACAGAGGACATATGGATATATCATTGGTTCAGGTTTTCTTAGGCCTCACAGCCGGGAGAACTTGACTTAACCTTTTTCAGTGCTACATGACAGAAATGATTTATAGTACCCATAGCATTGCTCCCTAAGTTAGTTTTGCTTTCCCTGAGTTAGGTTTCTATTCAGGTAAAATGTATGATTTCCTGAAAACCACGTGGTATTTTGCTAATACGTATACTCTAAACGCTGATTGGTATTGGTAACTTTCTATATGCTAATTCCTCCTTGCTGTAGTTACCCCTCCTGCTAAAACTGCATAATAAAAGAGACTGTTGCGATCTAAAAGATTCCTTTTAACAACCCCTTTCTTCGTGCTCTCTCATCTTGAAAAACTTCTGGTGTGGTGTCTTTTATTTGGCTTCTTTTGTCCTTGCGAGGACCTCCTAAATTGTCTCAGCGAGGCTGAGACTGGTTCCTCTGAGAACCCAGGACACCATCAACAGGGAACCTAGGACAACAAATACGTGTTGCAGACCAGCAGCAACATCTGGGGGCTCGTCCTGTCCTGTTGTGTTGTCCAGAGGCACGATCGTTGTCTAGCGGTGCGTCACCTTCACCCTCATTGCTTACCCGTCGGGACGCGACACGCAAGTAATGGGCTCCTCGAACTCGAAAGTCCTCCATGACCACCCTCGAGCTCCGCCTGATATTCTAGTGACTTGGCGGGCCATTACGGCTGCTCTTGGCACCTCTATCCTAATTCTCCTTCTACTGATTCGCTGCTCTGCTCTCTTCTACTACGGATGAATCCCTACCAACAGTCTCTCCACCTCCGTATGAATCTTCTTCTGTCTCTGTAGCTGCCTCTGCTCCCCCTGCAGACACAGCTCTTTCTCCTGCAGCGTCTCCCCCTCCGCCGGAGGATACAGACACGGCTGCAGGCACTCTTTCTGCTTTGGTTGCCCTTTCTTTTCTTTCTCTAAGAACTGAACCCCGATATCGCTACCCTTTAAACCTCAATCCAGCGGAGGGACAGCCGATACACGAGAACATCAATGTACGGGTGCTTAAAATTTAAAAGAAGCTGTTACTTCCTCGGCATTCACTCTCCGTATGTAATGGGATCATTGATTCTTAATAGATACCAATATTGTAATGTTACTGTATGATTGGAAGTCCTTATTTTCCATGTTATTAACACCTGCTCAATTTGTTATCTGGTCCTCTGAGTATAATAAATTGGTAGATGCTGAGATCATGTGAGGCTTGCCTCAAGCAGTCTTGGCTGATCATATAAAAGGAACTGGACCTTCACAACCTTGGTCCAGCAGCAAAATTGCCCGCCGTGCCTTTGCGATCATTCGCCTTTGTGCTATGGGTGCCTTGAAACAGGTAGATGATGCGGATGGCAAGGCCTCAAACTTTCCTAAAAGTTATTCAGGAACCCTCTGAGCCTTATGCCACGTTTATAAACCGCCTTCAAACGGCTCTTGAAAGGCAAATTCAAAATCACACTGCCCGAGACGAACTTTTGATAAAATTGGCTTTTGAAAATGCTAATGAAGATTGTAAAAAAGTACTTCAGCCCTTGACTGGAAAACCAGGTGTTACTCTTGCTGAGTTTTACAGGCTTGCCGGTGGTGGGAACCACTTCTCATAAAATGTCTGCTCTTGCAGCCGCTTATAACTCCTTCTATCCCTCCTCTAATACTCAAGCTTTTCCTGTTGTTCAGCATGGCAATTGTTTTAATTGTGGAAGCCTGGTCATTTTAAGAGTCAATGTCGTTTGCCGGAGGTGGAGGAGCTCAGCTGGAGCGCTATAGGGTCCTCCCCAACCTACTAATGAAAAGCCAAAAACTATTTGCCCAGCTGCCGTAGGCTTTCATTGGGCCTCGCAATTGTCCTCAGAATCCTTCTCAAGCTGCGCAGGAAACTAATTCTGGGGCATTCAGCCAGCCCCACTTCAAAGGCTGACTTGCAAGCTGTTTCTACTAATCCATCTCTTGCTTTTCCTGTTCGTCTAGCAGTAGATTTTGTATATGATGATCCTGGCTCTGTCTTCACCATGCCCTTGAAAGTTCTTCTTCAGAATCCCATTCCCCTGATGTTCCTCTTCTTATTTCCTAATTCCTCTCTTACTCTTGAAGGAGTCATAGCTGCACCTTTTCTGCATAATTCAGACTCTTTAAAAATATTTTCTCTGGCTGCGATCGGTGATCGCTGCTTTTCTCTGAAGGCTGAAACTGTTGTTGCTACTCTCATTCTCTTGCCTCCCCTGATCATCCTTCTCTTTGCTCTCCAGCAGCCTGTGCAAAACGCCGTCAATAATTTCCATTCTTCTCAACGGCCGCACCTTCTCAGGTCTTATTGACACGGGAGCGGATGTTTCGTGATTCGCACAGCTGAATGGCCTCTTCCTGGCCTCTTTGACGCTTCTACTGTTCAAGGTGTGGGAGGCGCCAGGCTGCTAAGGTTAGCACATCTTGGTTGACTGCATCTACCCCTCACCTCTATCACTGCTTTCCTTCGACCTTTCATTCTGCCCCTCATACTAATCTGTGGGGACGGATCTCTTGTCTCAACTGCATGCTACTTTAAATATCCCTTAATTTCATATGATGTCTTCTCTTCCTTTATCTCTTGTTTTGAAATCTCCTATCCCTGTGTGGGTGAATCAATGGCCTATGTCACAGGAAAAGGTTACAGTCCTGCAGGACTTGGTGGCTCAGCAACACAGGAAGGACATCTCAATTCTCAACTAGCCCTTATAATACTCCTGTCTTTGTAATCAAAAGAAAAGTGGAAACACCGCCTCCTGCAGGATTTGAGAAAAATTAACGCCATAATTCAGCCTATGGGACCTCTACAATGTGGCCTTCCCAACCCAAACTTGATTCCTCACAATTATGACTTGGTAGTAATAGATTTAAAGGATTGTTTCTTTTCTATTCCTTTGGCTCCTGCTGACAGAATTCTTTTTGCATTCACCATTCCTCAATTTAACAATTCAAGGCCTACTACTAGATATCAATGGAAGACCCTACCTCAGGGAATGATCAATAGTCCCACGATTTGCAAAATTATGTTGATAAGGCCCTACAGCCTATCGTGATGCACATCCTACCTTTTTGGTTTATCATTACATGGATGATATATTAATTGCAGCAGATGGTCCAAAAGGCACTGTTTCTCAAACTCTTACTTTTCTGTATACTATTTTGGCTCAATCTGGTCTTCATGTTGCTCCTGACAAGATTCAAACGCAGTATCCTATGCAGTATTTTCATAAGCTCATGGCATCTGCTGCCATGCCTGTTCTCCTACACTACATCTCCCAGAAAACCACACTTGTTCAACTCCAACAGTATCTGGGAACTCTTAATTGGGCCAGACCTTATCTTTCAATTTCAACTTATGTTCTATCTCCTCTTTTTTCTGCTCTGATTGGCCTTAAACATCCATCAGACACTGTTGTTCTCACACAAGATCAAAAGACTGCTTTGTCTTTAGTTAATATAGCTCTCACCGGAGATGGGTCGACAGAGCTTTGCCTAATGAGCCTCTTTTGTTTGCTATCCTACCTCTCCTTCTCTCTTAACTGCTCTCATTTTCCAATTGACTGATGGAAAGAAAATGCACATTTTGGAGTGGATACATTTGGCACACACTCCTAAGGCCTCAATTACCACCAAAGCCTTACAAATGGCTCTTCTCTTGGACAAGGGAGGAGACGACACGGCTCTTATGGGTATAGAATTTAGTACTCTGTATGTACCTTTTAAATTAAGTCAATGGGAATCTTTGTTTCAAACATCAGATGCATTGCAAAATGCCTTGGAGGATTGGAATGGTATTCTCTCATGCCATCTTCCTCCAGATCCTCGATTACAAATATTAAAACTGTTCCCATTCTTTTCAACTCCTGTAAGTTCTCTCCATCAAAGATGCCTCACTGTGTTCACAGATGGCTCAAAATCCATAGGTGCCTGTGTATGGCAGGAAAGAGGACAGGACAACTGGCAGACTCTGTACTACTTAGCTCAGTCTTCTGCCCAACAAGCAGAATTGTCTGCCTTTAATCTTGCTCTTTCAATGTTTCCCAATCAGCCCTTAATATTATCACAGATAGTTTGTATGTTTCACATTTGATCTCCTGTATATAATGATGCTTACATTTCTCCCCCAACCCCTGTCCCTTTAATGAGATTTTTTTTACAGCTCCAGGAATTGTTACATCTCCGTGCTTATCCGCTGTTTGTAGCACATATTAGAAGTCATCAACATCTTCCTGGATTTTTATCAGAAGGAAATCATATGGCAGATGAGGCATGTAAAACCAACCCGTCCTCCTGTCTGTATACCTTAACAGCAGGAGAAAGCCATGACTATTTTCATCAGAACAAAAGGCTCTTGTCAAGCAGTTTGGTATTACCCATCAAGAAGCCACTGCCATAATTCAGCAATGTCCAACATGCAGTCTACAGTCATTTGCAGTCCCACAAGGGTCAACCCAGGGTACTAGTGCTTGTGAGACATGGCAAATGGATGTAACTCAATATCCATCCTTTAACCCTTGGAAATACATTCATGTTTGCATTGATACATATTCAGGTTTCATCATGGCAACCTTGCAAAGGGTGAAACCGCAAAACAAGTAATTAATCATTGTATTCGGACTTCGTAACGTTGGGATGTCCAAAACTCTAAAACTGACAATGGACCAGCCTATACGAGCTCTGCCTTTGCACAATTTTGCCATCGCTGGTCAATAATCCATAAATTCGGCATTCCTTTCAATAGCCAGGGCCAGGCCATTATAGAGAGAGCGAATTTGACTCTTAAACAGGCCTTGGACAGACACTTGGGGTCAAAAGGCATCAGCCCCCCGACACTCCCGGCGTTGCAAAATGTATTAAATGTTTGCTTGTATTCATTGAATTTTCTTAATCTAACCGGATCTCCTGCCTCTACTGCTGCCTCGAGACATTTTTCCGCTCCTCCCCTCCCCTCTTCTCGTCCTCTGGTGTATTATAGGCATCTTCCGGATCCAGCTTGGAAAGGTCCAGCTCAATTGATTACCTGGGGAAAAGGCTACGCGGCAGTTCAATTGCCTGATCGAGTCCTGTGGGTTCTGGCTCGCTGTGTTCGCCCCTGTCATCTCAATCAACCAAAACAGAAAGATGAAGATCCTCCTGATCCTATCCCTGATCTCTCTTGCCTCTTCTGTCTCTAATGCCTCTTCCTCTCTTCCTAAATGTACTTTCCTTGAACGTTTAAGTGCTTATATAAGAGTTCCTTATTGTAGAGTACAAACCCCTCTTGGGGGTCGTGCGGAACTTGTTTGCAGACAACGCCATCCCTTGCTGCATCCAGCTCAGTGGATATGGCTAAAGAATGGATATCCAATCCATCCCTCTAACAATACTTACATTATATCTTCTCCCTGTTCCACTTCTCTGTTAATTTTTAACATCTCATCTGAAGACTACAGCACTTATGTATGCTCCCTGTTTTTCCCAAAGCAAGAAAGATCTTTTGACATGAAAATTTCCCTTCTCTCTGCTACCCATTTTTCCCCTGGCGTATCTCGCTCCTTGCCCTCTTCCCACGTTTCTACCCCTGCAGCTCTCCGTTCGCAGCGCTCCTTATCCGGAGCACAGCAGAACCTGCATCGTCCATAAATTATACTTGGACTATTTTGGACTTCCAAGGAAGCGTCCTTCATTCCATCTCTAATCGAACTCTGTGGCCTTGGTTTCCTGCACTCTACTTTGACTTTGCTGAAATGCTGGTCAGTGCCCATGGATTTAAACATAAAACAAAATGTAATCCTTCCTCTCGGGACGTCTGGAAAATTGGTCCAGGCCTGTATATCTGCCCAGGACATCTTTCTGATCTCTCCCACCTAGATGAATGTGGGACCATCTCTGATTGGTACTGCAAGTCCTGGCAATGTGTGTCAACCGGAAAGATTTGGTGGACTGCTCCCTATACTACTGACTATATCAAAGCTATACTAGGCCCTGATAACAATTTGCCTTGGAATTCCTGCTCCAATTGGGCCTGCTGCGGCGTTCGCCTCAATCCTATGACTGTTACTTTTACATCTCATGGAAGGAGTCTTCCGATTACTGAATGGATTAAAGGGAAAAGATGGGGGGGAAGGTCGAACGATAATTCCGGAAACAGTCATCCAGGAAATATATTCATAATTCGTCTTACCATGTCCTTAGAAACATCCCCACCTGTGGGCCCAAACAAACAAGTCAACTCGCCCTTTTTACAGCCCTTGATTAAAAGCAACAATCCATTGGTGTCCCTGGTCTCCTCTGCATGATGCCCTTGTGGCAGCCTGCTTTCCTAACAATGATAGTAGATGTTGGCTGTGTCTGTCTTCTCAACCCCCTTTTTATGAGGCCATAGGTTCCGCCCTACCTTTTACCAATAGCACCTCAGATACTGGTTGCAGGTGGTCTAACTCTTCTATAACGGTATCCTCAATTGAAGGTCAAGGTTGTTGCCTTGGGTATGTACCCTCTAACTTTTCTCACTATTGTATCAATGCCTCCTCGGATGCCTGTACTTCCTGCACAATATATTTGTCCAAAGAAAGGCTAGGACTTGACACTGGAGGGTGGACTATAATACACACTACTCTATCAACAGCAGATCTTTCCAAATGTTTAAACAGTCAGTTTTTTATTCCTTCCAATGGCTCTATTTGGGCCTGCTCTCACGGTGCTACTGCATGTGTCAGTGGAGACATTTTACACACAAAACACGCTTTTGCATTCAGGTTTATCTTCTCCCTAAAATGTCTGTTTTTTCCAATAATGAGTTCTTTCTCACATAGAAACACCCCAATACCTTCCACAGACAAAGCGGAGGTGGTTACTACTATGACTTTGGCCCTTCTCCTGGGCCTAGGAGCCACTGGTGCTGCAACTGGAATCGCAGGAATGGTTGTGGCTGACAAAACATCCGCAGGCTCAGTATTGAAATAGATGCTGATCTCAAAGCGCATTGAGCAATCTATGGTTGCCCTCCAAAATTCCTGACCTCTCTCTCCGAGTTGTGTTACAAAATAGAAGGGTTTGGACTTGCTATTCTTAAAACAGGGCGGTCTGTGTGTAGCTTTGAAAGAAGAATGTTGTTTTTACACTGAAAGTTCTGGTGTTGTGCTTGACTCTATGGCAGAATTAAATACCCGATTGAAAGATAGGGAAAAAGAGCGTTCTCAATCCCACACGTGGTATCAGGGAATGTTTAATCTCTCTCCCTGGTTGACCACCCTCCTCTCTGCCCTAGCTGGTCCTCTGATTTTGTTGCTCCTTGCATGTACAATTGGCCCATGTGTTATGGGGAGAGTTCTAGCATTCTTGAAACAACGACTAAACAGTATTGGAGATGATGTCCTCTTGCTAAGGAACACTGTTGAAAATGAATATAAACAACCTCTTTTAGAATTAGCCTCTGAGGCTGATGAAGACTCTGAATCGGGAACCATTCCTTTGGAAAAGTGTACTGGCTCCTCGGGTCTCCCGGAGAGGATCCACTGGGGATGTCATAGCTTTAGAAGAATTTTACCCATCTTAAAAAATAAAAACAGAGGACATATGGATATATCATTTACCCATCTTAAAAAATAAAAACAGAGGACATATGGATATATCATTGGTTCAGGTTTTCTTAGGCCTCACAGCCGGGAGAACTTGACTTGACCTTTTTCAGTGCTACATGACAGACATGATTTATAGTACCCATAGCATTGCTCCTTAAGTTTCTAGTTTTGCTTTCCCTGAGTTAGTTTTGCTTTCCCTGAGTTAGGTTATTATTCAGTAAAATGTATGATTTCCTGAAAACCATGTGGTATTTTGCTAATACGTATACTCTAAACGCTCGCTGATTGGTATTGGTAACTTTCTATATGCTAATTCCCTCCTTGCTGTAGTTACCCCTCCCTGCTAAAACTGCATAATAAAAGAGACTGTTGCGATCTAAAAGGTTCCTTTTAACAACCCCTTTCTTTGCTCTCTCATCTTGAAAAACTTCTGGTGTGGTGTCTTTTATTTGGCTTCTTTTGTCCGAGGACCTCCTAAATTGTCTCAGCGAGGGCTGAGACTCGTTGAGACCCAGGACAACATCAACAGGAACCTAGGACAACAAATACGTGTTGCAGACCAGCAGCAACATCTGAGGGGCTCGTCCTGTCCTGTTGTGTTGTCCAGAGCGCGATCGTTGTCTAGTGGTGCGTCACCTTCACCCTCATTGCTTACCCGTCAATGTGCACACGTAAGTAATGGGCTCCTCGAAAGTCTCATCATTGATAGGAATGAGCTTTACTCTCTGGTGAAGAAGGCTAATTGTTTGCAAAAAGTTAATGGCACCACTGTCTATCCTCTTTCTAAGAAATCTCTTACCTCTTTTCTATCCTATGTTCATGAAAAGTGCCCTGCCTACCGGAGGAAGGTACTCTTAAGAAAAGCTACCTGGGCCTTGGGAAAATTCCTCCATGACCACCCTCGAGCTCGCCTGATATTCTAGTGACTTGGCGGGCCATTACGGCTGCTCTTGGCACCTCTATCCTAATTCTCCTTCTACTGATTCGGCTGCTCTGCTCTCTTCTACTGGATTTAATCCCTACCAAAGGTCTCTCCACCTTCGTATAGAATCTTCTTCTGTCTCTGTAGCCTCTCTCCCCCTGCAGACACAGCTCTTTCTCCTTCTGCAGTCTCCCCCGCCAGGAGGATACAGACGGCTGCAGGCACTCTTTCTGCTTTGGTTGCCCTTTCTTCTCTTTCTCTAGAACTGAACCCCGATATCGGCTTACCCTTTAAACCTCAATCCAGCGGAGGGGACAGATACGAGAACATCTATACGGGTGCTTAAAATTTAAAAGAAGCTGTTACTTCCACGGCATTCACTCTCCGTATGTAATGGGATTGCTTGATTCCTTAATAGATACCAATATTGTAATGTTACTGTATGATTGAAGTCCTTATTTTCCATGTTATTAACACCTGCTCAATTTGTTATCTGGTCCTCTGAGTATAATAAATTGGTAGATGCTGAGATCATGTGAGGCTTGCCTCAAGCAGTCTTGCTGATCATATAAAAGGAACTGGACCTTTCACAACCTTGGTCCAGCAGCAAAATTGCCAGCGCCGTGCCTTTGCGATCATTCGCCTTTGTGCTATGGGTGCCTTGAAACAGGTAGATGATCACGGATGGCAAGGCTTCTCGTTATTCAGGAACCCTCTGAGCCTTTTTATAAACCGGCTCTTGAAAGGCAAATTCAAAATCACACTGCCGAGGCGAACTTTTGATAAAATTGGCTTTTGAAAATGCTAATGAAGATTGTAAAAGTACTTCAGCCCTTGACTGGAAAACCAGGTGTTACTCTTGCTGAGTTTTACAGGCTTGCCGTGTGGTGGGAACCACTTCTCATAAAATGTCTGCTCTTGCAGCCGCTATAACTCCTTCTATCCAATTGTTTTAATTAGGAAGCCTGGTCATTTTAAGAGTCAATGTCGTTTGCCGGAGGTGGAGGAGCTCCAGCCGCTGTCCTCCCCAACCTACTAATGAAAAGCCAAAAACTATTTGCCAGCTGCCGTAAAGGCTTTCATTGGGCTATAATTGTCCTCAGAATCCTTCTCAAGGAAACTAATTCTCATTCAGCCAGCCCCACTTCAAAGGCTGACTTGCAAGCTGTTTCTACTAATCCATCTCTTGCTTTTCCTGTTTCTAGCAGTAGATTTTGTATATGATGATCCTGGCTCTGTCTTCACCATGCCCTTGAAAGTTCTTCTTCAGAATCCCATTCCCCTGATGTTCCTCTTCTCTTGTTTCCTAATTCCTCTTACTCTTGAAGGAGTCATAGCTGCACCTTTTCTGCATAATTCAGACTCTTTAAAAACATTTCTCTGGCTGCGATCGGTGATCGCTGCTTTTCTCTGAAGGCTGAAACTGTTGTTGCTACTCTCATTCTCTTGCCTCCCCTGATCATCCTTCTCTTTGCTCTCCAGCAGCCTGTGCAAAACGCCAAGCCAATAATTTCCATTCTTCTCTCAGCGCACCTTCTCAGGTCTTATTGACACGGGAGCGGATGTTTGATGATCGCACAGCTGAACAGGCCTCTTCCTGGCCTCTTTCTGGCAGCTTCTACTGTTCAAGGTGTGGGAGGCGCTCAGGCTGCTAAGTTAGCACATCTTGGTTGACTGCATCTACCCCTCACTCCTCTATCACTGCTTTCCTTCGACCTTTCATTCTGCCCCACATACTAATCTGTGGGGACGGGATCTCTTGTCTCAACTGCATGCTACTAAATATCCCTTAATTTCATATGATGTCTTCTCTTCCTTTATCTCTTGTTTTGAAATCTCCTATCCCTGTGGGTGAATCAATGGCCTATGTCACAGGAAAAGGTTACAATCCTGCAGGACTTAGTGGCTCAGCAACACAGGAAGGACATCTGAATTCTCAACTAGCCCTTATAATACTCCTGTCTTGTAATCAAAAGAAAAGTGGGAAACACCGCCTCCTGCAGGATTTGAAAAATTAACGCATAATTCAGCCTATGGGACCTCTACAATGTGGCCTTAACCCAAACTTGATTCCTCACAATTATGACTTGGTAGTAATAGATTTAAAGGATTGTTTCTTTTCTATTCCTTTGGCTCCTGCTGATGAATTCTTTTGCATTCACCATTCCTCAATTTAACAATTCAAGGCCTACTAAAAGGCACTGTTCTCAAACATTTTCTGTTCCTTTGGCTCAATCTGGTCTTCATCTCCTGACATGATGTCTTTCCAGTGAGTATCCTAACTTTTTTTCTCTGCCCTCATGGCATCTGCTGTGCCTGTTCCTACACTACATCTCCCAGAAAACCACACTTGTTCAACTCCAACAGTATCTGGGAACTCTTGTTGGGCCAGACCTTATCTTTCAATTTCAACTTATGTTCTCTCTCCTCATTGCTCTGATTGGCCTTAAAAACTATCAGATATATTTTCTTTTCACCAAGATCAAACAATTTTGTCTTTAATTTTTAATATAGCTCAGAGATGTAATTTTTAATCTTTTCTGAGCCTCTTTTGTTTGCTATCCTGCCTATTCTCTATACTGCTAAATTTTCCAATTGACTGAGTGGAAAGAAAATGCACATTTTGGAGTGGATACTTGGCACACATCATAAGGCCTCAACCAAGCCTTACAAATGGCTCTTCTCTTGGACAAGGGAGGAAACCCTACAGGCTTTTATGTGGGTATAGATTTAGTACTCTGTATGTACCTTTTAAATTAAGTCAATGAGAATCTTTGTTTCAAACATCAGATGCATTGCAAAATGCCTTGGAGGATTGGAATGTATTCTCTCATCTTTTCCTCCAGATCCTCGATTACAAATATTAAAACTATTTTCATTCTTTTCAAGTTATAAGTTCCTCTCCCATAAAAGATGCCCTCACTGTGTTCACAGATGGCTCAAAATCCATAGGGTTGTATGGCAGGAAAGAGGACAGGACAACTGGCAGACTGGATGGCTCAGTCTTCTGCAACAAGCAGAATTGTCTGCCTTTAATCTTGCTCTTTCAATGTTTCCAATCAGCCTTAATATTATCACAGATAGTTTGTATGTTTCACATTTGATCTCTGTATATACGATAGTACATTTCTCAATCAACCCTGTCCCTTTCAATGAGATTTTTTACAGCTCAGAATTGTTACATCTCCGCTTATCCGCTGTTTGTCACACATATTAGAAGTCATCAACATCTTCCTGGATTTATCAGAAGGAAATCATATGTAGATGAGGCATGTAAAACCAACCCGTCCTCCTGTCTGTATACCTCTCAGCAGGGAAATCATGACTATTTTCATCAGAACAAAAGGCTATGTCAAACAATTTGGTATTACCCATCAAAGCCACTGATAATTCAGCAATGTTGCAGGTCTAAGGTAACTCTCTTCCAAGGGGTCAACCCAGGGTACTAGTGCTTGGAGACATGGCAAATGGATGTAACTCAATATCCATCCTTTAACCCTTGGAAATACATTCATGTTTGCATTGATACATATTCAGGTTTCATCATGGCAACCTTGCAAAGGGTGAAACCGAAAACAAATAATTAATCATTGTATTCGGACTTTCGTAACGTTGGGATGTCCAAAACTCTAAAACTGACAATGGACCAGCCTATCTGAGCTCTGCCTTTGCACAATTTTGCCATCGCTGGTCAATAATCCATAAATTGCATTCCTTTCAATAGCCAGGGCCAGGCCATTATAGAGAGGCGAATTTGACTCTTAAACAGGCCTTGGACAGACACTTGGGGTCAAAAGGCATCAGCCCCCGACACTCCGGCGTTGCAAAATGTATTAAATGTTTGCTTGTATTCATTGAATTTTCTTAATCTAACTGGATCTCCTGCCTCTGCTGCCTCGAGACATTTTCGCTCCTCCCTCCCTCTTCTCGTCCTCTGGTGTATTATAGGCATCTTCGGATCCAGCTTGGAAAGGTCCAGCTCAATTGATTACCTGGGGAACTACGCTGCAGTTCAATTGCCTGATCGAGTCCTGTGGGTTCTGGCTCGCTGTGTTCGCCTGTCATCTCAATCAACCAAAACAGAAAGATGAAGATCCTTCTGATCCTATCCTGATCTCTCTTGCCTCTTCTGTCTCTAATGCCTCTTCCTCTCTTCCTGATCTTTTGACATGAAAATTTCCTTCTCTCTGCTACCCATTTTTTCCTGGCGTATCTCGCCTTGCCCTCTTCCCACGTTTCTACCCCTGCAGCTCTCGAGTAGCGCCTTATCCGAACACAGCAGAACCTGCATCGTCCATAAATTATACTTGGACTATTTTGGACTTCCAAGGCGTCCTTCATTCCATCTCTAATCGAACTCTGTGGCCTTGGTTTCCTGCACTCTACTTTGACTTTGCTGAAATGCTGGTCGCCCATGGATTTAAACATAAAACAAAATGTAATCCTTCCTCTCGGACGTCTGGAAAATTGGTCCAGGCCTGTATATCTGCCCAGGACATCTTTCTGATCTCTCCACCTAGATGAATGTGGGACCATCTCTGATTGGTACTGCAAGTCCTGGCAATGTGTGTCAACCGGAAAGATTTGGTGGACTGCTCCTATACTACTGACTATATCAAAGCTATACTAGGCCCTGATAACAATTTGCCTTGGAATTCCTGCCCAATTGGGCCTGCTGCGGCGTTCACCTCAATCCTATGACTGTTACTTTTACATCTCATGGAAGGAGTCTTCCGATTACTGAATGGATTAAAGGGAAAAGATGGGGGAAGGTCGAGATAATTCCGGAAACAGTCATCCAGGAAATATATTCATAATTCGTCTTACCATGTCCTTAGAAACATCCCCACCTGTGGGCCCAAACAAACAAGTCAACTCGCCCTTTTTACAGCCCTTGATTAAAAGCAACAATCCATTGGTGTCCTGGTCTCCTCGCATGATGCCCTTGTGGCAGCCCGTACTTTTCCTAACAATGATAGATGTTGGCTGTGTCTGTCTTCTCAACCCCTTTTATGAGGCCATAGGTTCCGCCCTACCTTTTACCAATAGCACCTCAGATACTGGTTGCAGGTGGTCTAACTCTTCTATAACGGTATCCTCAATTGAAGGTCAAGGTTGTTGCCTTGGGTATGTACCCTCTAACTCTTCTCACTATTGTATCAATGCCTCCTCGGATGCCTGTACTTCCTGCACAATATATTTGTCCAAAGAAAGGCTAGGACTTGACACTGGAGGGTGGACTATAATACACACTACTCTATCAACAGCAGATCTTTCCAAATGTTTAAACAGTCAGTTTTTTATTCCTTCCAATGGCTCTATTTGGGCCTGCTCTACGGGTGCTACTGCATGTGTCAGTGGAGACATTTTACACACAAAACACGCTTTTTGCATTCAGGTTTATCTTCTCCTAAAATGTCTGTTTTTTCCAATAATGAGTTCTTTTCTCACATGAAACACCCCAATACCTTCCACAGACCAAACGGGAGGTGGTTACTACTATGACTTTGGCCCTTCTCCTGGGCCTAGGAGCCACTGGTGCTGCAACTGGAATCGCAGGAATGGTTGTGGCTGACAAAACATCCAGAGCTCAGTATTGAAATAGATGCTGATCTCAAACGATTGAGCAATCTATGGTTGCCCTCCAAAATTCTGACCTCTCTCTCCGAGTTGTGTTACAAAATAGAAGGGTTTGGACTTGCTATTCTTAAAACAGGGCGGTCTGTGTGTAGCTTTGAAAGAAGAATGTTGTTTTACACTGAAAGTTCTGGTGTTGTGCTTGACTCTATGGCAGAATTAAATACCGATTGAAAGATAGAGAAAAGAGCGTTCTCAATCCCACACGTGGTATCAGGGAATGTTTAATCTCTCCTGGTTGACCACCCTCCTCTCTGCCCTAGCTTGGTCCTCTGATTTTGTTGCTCCTTGCATGTACAATTGGCCCATGTGTCATGGGGAGAGTTCTAGCATTTTTGAAACAAAGACTAAACAGTATTGGAGATGATGTCCTCTTGCTAAGGAACACTGTTGAAAATGAATATAAACAACCTCTTTTAGAATTAGCCTCTGAGGCTGATGAAGACTCTGAATCGGGAACCATTCCTTTGGCGTACTGGCTCCTCTGCTCTCCCGGAGGGGGATCCACTGGGGATGTCATAGCTTTAGAAGAATATACCCATCTTAAAAAATAAAAACAGAGGACATATGGATATATCAATTACCCATCTTAAAAAATAAAAACAGAGGACATATGGATATATCATTGGTTCAGGTTTTCTTAGGCCTCGGGAGAACTTGACTTGACCTTTTCAGTGCTACATGACAGACATGATAGCATTGCTCCTTAAGTTTCTAGTTTTGCTTTTCCTGAGTTAGTTTTGCTTTTCCTGAGTTAGGTTATTATTCAGTAAAATGTATGATTTCCTGAAAACCATGTGGTATTTTGCTAATACGTATACTCTAACGCTCGCTGATTGGTATTGGTAACTTTCTATAAATTCCCTCCTTGCTGTAGTTACCTCCTGCTAAAACTGCATAATAAAAGAGACTGTTGCGATCTAAAGGGGATTCCTTTTTAACAACCCCTTTCTTCGTGCTCTCTCATCTTGAAAAACTTCTGGTGTGGTGTCTTTTATTTGGCTTCTTTTGTCCTTGCGAGGACCTCCTAAATTGTCTCAGCGAGGGCTGAGACTCGTTCCTGCGGGAACCCAGGACAACATCAACAGGGAACCTAGGACAACAAATACGTGTTGCAGACCAGCAGCAACAGGTATATAATCCACATGATTTAAAAACTACTGAAGCGATAAAGATATTACAGAGTCAATTTAATATGTTAATGGCAGATCAGGTGGCAACCAATATACAATATGCTAAACATAATACTTTTTGTAATGCCAATAAATCAGGGAGGTGGTTGGCTTATATGTTAAGGAAAAGACAGAAAGCACGTACTATTGAAGGAATTGAATACAAGGGTAAAGTGCGATTTCAACAGGATAAAATTAAAAAAGCTTTCTTGGAATATTATACAAATTTATATGCCAGAGATACAATATTGAATATGGATATTGATAAATATTTGAAAGAATATAAGGTTAAAGGTTTAACTAATGAACAAAGGAAGAGTTGAATCGGCCTATAACTACTGAGGAATTATTTTGGTAATAAAGCAATTAAAATAAAATCCCCAGGCACAGATGGACTTACAGCAATATATTATATAAAAAGTTACAGGATGAGATAGTTGGTCCACTTATGGAGTTATTTAACCAGATATTGGTGGGAGGAGGAGTACCACCATCATGGAGGACTACTTTTATTTCATTGATACCAAAAGAGGATCAGGATTGTACTAAGCCTGGGAATTATAGACCGATTTCACTCTTGAATAATGATTATAAGATTTTGCAAAAATAATGGCAAATAGGTTAATGGAAATTGTACAACAAAGGATTCACACTGACCAGTCTGGTTTCATAAAAGGGAGACAAATGAGGAATAATGTTAGGCAGATAGTGAATTTATTGGAATATTTGGAAAAGAAAATCAGATTCCGGCAGCGTTTATATTCTTGGATGCAGAGAAAGCTTTTGATCGTTGCATTGGAATTTTACTTAAATTAACAGACAAAATGCAATTTGGAAATGGTTTTACCACGAATACTTAGGGCAATTTATGGAGAGCAAACAGCTCAGATAATAATTAATGGTAGTTTGACAGATAGTTTTAAAATTGCGAAAGGAACAAGGCAGGGTGTCCTTTATCACCTTTATTGTTTATTTTATCTTTGGAACCTTTATTGGATAAGATAAGAGAGTTAAGGAGATAGAAATTATTAGAATTAGAAGATATGAATATAAAGTTAGAGCATTTGCAGATGATTTGGTTGTTATGTTGACTCAGCCTATAAATTCAGTGTATATTTGTTGGAAGTAATTAATCAATATGGAAGGGTCTCAGGGTTTAAAGTGAATCAAAATAAAACAAAAGTGTTAACCAAAAATATGATTAAGAACCAGAAAGAAAAAGTAGAGGAAATAACAGGATTTGAAATTGTAAAAAAGGTTAAATATTTAGGAGTCTTTCTTACTTCATCAAATGGAAAATTGTATAAGAATAATTATGATGTGTTATGGAAAAAATTCAGAAGGAAATGAATACTTGGAAAAATTACAATTATCTTTGTTAGGAGAATAGCAGCTATAAAATGAATGTTTTGCCTAAATTCTTGTTCTTGTTTCAGATGATACCAATAATTAAGAAAGATAAAATTTGGATGAATGGCAGATTGGAATTAATAAATTTATATGGGAAAGGAAAAAAGCGAGTCAAAATGAAAATAATGCAAGATACACGGAAAGAGGAGGATTAAAATGCCTAATTTAAAACTGTATTATGAAGCAGTTGTTCTTTCGGTAATAAGTGATTGGTTTAATTTGACGGAGGAAAGGATTTTGAATATAGAAGGTTATGATTTATTATATGGTTGGCATGCATATTTATTGTATGATAAGAAAGTAGATAAAGCTTTTAAGAATCATGTCTTGAGAATTCTCTTCTGTGTCTGGAAAAATATTATTATAAGTTAAATTACAAAATTCCTATATGGGTATGTCCTCGGCACGCAGTAGAGAATATAAATATAGAACAGGAACAAGAAATGATTACTTATAAAGATTTTTATACAATGAGAGAAATTTACAACTAAAATCTTTGGATACATTAAAAGAAGAAGGGAGGAATTATACTTGGTTTCAATATGGACAGTTAAAGGCTAGATGGAAAGAAGATCAGAAAATTGGTATCATTCAAAATGAAGAAAATCTGGTTAAACAAATTAGAAATCAAACTCAGGGGCATATAAAGAGATTGTATACTGTGTTGATAGAAATAGATTCTGAAAGAGATTTAATAAAGGATTGTATGATAAAATGGGCACAGAATATTCAAGAACCAATAATGTTGGAAACATGGGGAAAAAATTTGGGTTAGAAATGTTAAATTCATAGCGCAAATTTAAGGAAAATTTTTATAAGATGTTTTATAGATGGCATTTAGATCCTAAGAAATTATCATGTATGTATCCAGATATGCAAGCGAAATGTCGGAGATGTAATTGTGATGATGCTACATATTTTCATGTATGGTGGACTTGTAAGAAAATTAAGTCTTTCTGGATAAGAATCTGGTGGATTATGCAGAATGTTCTGAAGAAGAAGATAAAGTTCCTACATAATTTTTCCTTTTGGGAATAACAACGGACTGTACAGTGATTGAGACTAAGTTGATTTTGAACTTAATAACAGCAGCAAGACGGTTGATTGGACAATATTGGAAGAAAAAAGAATTACCCACAATAGAAGAATGGATATTGAAAGTTTCCAATTTGGCTGAGATGGCTAAAATCTCAGCCTTCTTCAAAGACAGTACTCAAGAAAAATATTTAAATGAATGGAAGAACTGGATTGATTATATTCAAAATAGATATCAGATTAAGAAATTTCGGATTGCTTTTGAATGAAGGATGTTATTTTTGATTTTAATGGAAGAAGTCAGGTTATGTGAGAGAGAAAGATTATAATTGTGTTAGATTTTAAAAAATTTAATGTATGACTGTTTTGTTTAAGGAACTATACCTTGTGTTTGCTCCGGGAAGTCCGGGGGGGGGGGGTTTAGGAGGGAGGGGGGGAGGGGGGAAAATTTAATTGTTGTAAAACTTTTTTAATAAAAAAAAAAAAAACACACACACAAGAGAAAGAGGGAGAGAAAGAGAATGATGAGAAAGAGAGAGAGAGATGGAGAAAGAGAGAATAAGAGAGAAAGATGGACAAAGAGAGAATAAGAAAAAGAAGGAGAAAGATGAGAGGGAAAGCGAGGAGGAGAAAGAGAGAGATGAGAAAGAGAGAGAGAGATGGAGAAAGAAAGAATAAGAGAGAAAGATGGACAAAGAGAATAAGAGAGAAAGAAGATGAGAGAGAAAGGGGGAGAAAGAATTGGAGCAAGATGAGGGAGGAGAGAAAGAGAGAGATGAGAAAGAGAATAAGAGAGAAAGATGGAGAAAGATGAGAGGGAAAGCGAGAAAGAGAGAGATGAGAAAGAGAGAGAGAGATGGAGAAAGAAAGAATAAGAGAGAACGATGGAGAAAGATGAGAGAGAAAGGGGGAGAAAGAGAGGGAGAAAGATGAGGGGGGAGGGAAAGAGAGAGATGAGAAAGCAAATAAGAGAGAAAGAGAGGGAGAAAGATGAGAGAGAAAGAGAGGAGGAGAAAGAGATGAGAAAGAGAGATGAAGAAAGAGAGAATAAGAGAGAAAGAGAGGGGGGACAAAGAGATGAGAAAGAGAGAGAGGGAATAAGAAGAAATGGGTGGAAAGTAATGAAGAAACATCTTAGAACTAAGGAGAAATTTGTAGGATTTCCTGCCTAAGCAGGGGGTTGGACTAGAAGACCTCCAAGGTCCCTTCCAACTCTGTTATTCTATTCTATTCTAAATCTATTTCTACTATAGCTTTGTTTTTTCCCCCTAAACTTTATTAACTTTTTAAAAGCATAAAATCCGACACCACTTCAGCCAAGTGGTTATCCAACCTCTTCTTAAAAACTTCCAGTGTTGGAGCATTCACAACTTCTGCAGGCAAATTGTTCCACTGATTCATTGTTCTCACTGTCAGGAAATTTCTCCTTCGTTCTAAGATGCTTCTTCCTTATTTCCCCCCCATTTCTTCTTATCCTGCCCTCAGGTGCTTTGGAGAACAGCTTGACTCCCTCTTCTTTGGGGCAGCCCCTGAGATACTGGAAGACGGCTATCATGTCTCCCCTCGTCCTTCTTTTCATTAAACTAGACATGTAAATTAGAACACTTGCTAAGCAACCGGCCATTAAGCGAGGACCACTTGTATTTGGTTTGCCTGAAGGGTTCAGAGCTGCATGGAATCTGCTTTCCTTTGACCCTTTGGGGATTGCAAAAGGTCCGGATGGGGAATCTCGAGGGGAACTAGGATCGTGACCACCTAGACACACCCACACAGTCACATGACTGACAAGCCACGCCCACCAAACAAGCCACGCCCACAGAACTGGAAGTAAAAAAAATTGGAACCCACCCCTGGTGCTCTGGCTCCCTGCCTGGTTTGTATCTCCAGCTTGCAGGTATTTCTAATCTAAGGATTGGTATTTAGGGCAGTTTTTTGCAAGCAAAGAAGCTTTTTGTATTTTTCTACAGGTAATCCTTGACTTACAACACTTCATTTAGTGACCAAAGTTAGAATGGCACTGAAAAAAGTGACTTAGGATCATTTTTCACACTTACGACCGTTGCAACACTGTCATTAGGGCAAAGAAGTGATGTCGAGTTGGCCACACCCACCTGGTCACATGACCACATGGACACGCCCACCCGGTCACATGACCACCTGGACACGCCCACCCGGTCACAGGAAGCACCGCAGTTGTGAAATGAGTGACCTGGTGGTTAAGAATGCTGCAATGGGCATAAATGAGCCATAAGTGCGAGGACCAGTCAGAAATCACTTTCTTCAATCCTCTCCATAAGGATATTCAGAATACTCAGAAGGCTGAAAAAGTTATTTTTGACCGGTCCTCACACTTTTGACCAGTCCTCGCACTTACAACTGTTCTCACATTTTATGTTTTGCATCCTATCTGGGCAGAGGGTGCAATGGTCTGGAGCAGCTGGGCCGATTGGCTAAGGCATGCAAGCACATGAGGTCTGGAGCAGCAGCTGAGGTCTGAAGCAGCTGGGCCTGATTGGCTAAGGCATGCACATGTCTTCAAGTCCAGGAGCAGCTGAGGTCTGGAAGCAGCTGGGCCCATTGGCTAAGGCATGCACATGAGGTCTGGAGCAGTGGGTGAGGCCAGGAGCAGCTGAGGTCTGGAGCAGCAGCTGAGGTCTGAAGCAGCTGGGCCTGATTGGCTAAGGCATGCAAGCACATGAGGTCTGGAGCAGCTGGGCCCATTGGCTAAGGCATGCAAGCACATGAGGTCTGGAGCAGTGGGTGAGGCAGCTGAGGTCTGGAGGAAGCTGGGCCCGATTGGCTAAGGCATGCAAGCACATGAGGTCTGGGAGCAGTGGGTGAGGTCCAGGAGGAGCAGCTGAGGTCTGGAAGCAGCTGGGCCCGATTGGATAAGGTATGCAAGCACTTGAGGTCTGGAAGCAGTGGGTGAGGTCCAGGAGCAGCAGCTGACGTCTGGAAGCAACTGGGCCCGATTGGATAAGGCATGCAAGCACATGAGGTCTGGGAGCAGTGGGTGAGGTCCAGGAGCAGTAGCTGAGGGTCTGGAGGAAGCTGGGCCCGATTGGCTAAGGCATGCAAGCACATGAGGTCTGGGAGCAGTGGGTGAGGTCCAGGAGGAGCAGCTGAGGTCTGGAAGCAGCTGGGCCCGATTGGCTAAGGCATGCAAGCACATGAGGTCTGGGAGCAGTGGGTGAGGTCCAGGAGCAGCAGCTGAGGTCTGGAAGCAGCTGGGCCCGATTGGATAAGGCATGCAAGCACATGAGGTCTGGGAGCAGTGGGTGAGGTCCAGGAGCAGCAGCTGAGGTCTGGAAGCAGCTGGGCCCAATTGGCTAAGGCATGCAAGCACATGAGGTCTGGGAGCAGTGGGTGAGGTCCAGGAGCAGCAGCTGAGGTCTGGAAGCAGCTGGGCCCAATTGGCTAAGGCATGCAAGCACATGAGGTCTGGGAGCAGTGGGTGAGGTCCAGGAGCAGCAGCTGAGGTCTGGAAGCAGCTGGGCCCGATTGGCTAAGGCATGCAAGCACATGAGGTCTGGGAGCAGTGGGTGAGGTCCAGGAGCAGCAGCTGAGGTCTGGAAGCAGCTGGGCCCGATTGGCTAAGGCATGCAAGCACATGAGGTCTGGGAGCAGTGGGTGAGGCCCAGGAAGAGAGGCTGAGGTCTGGAAGCAGCTGGTCCCGATTGGCTAAGGCATGCAAACACATGAGGTCTGGGAACAGTGGGTGAGGTCCAGGAGCAGCAGCTGAGGTCTGTAAGCAGCTGGGCCCGATTGGCTAAGGCACGCAAGCACATGAGGTCTGGGAGCAGTGGGTGAGGCCCAGGAGCAGCAGCTGAGGTCTGGAAGCAGCTGGGCCCGATTGGCTAAGGCATGCAAGCACATGAGGTCTGGGAGCAGTGGGTGAGGTCCAGGAGCAGCAAGTGAGGTCTCGAAGCAGCTGGGCCCGATTGGCTAAGGCATGCAAGCACATGAGGTCTGGGAGCAGTGGGTGAGGCCCAGGAGCAGCAGCTGAGGTCTGGAAGCAGCTGGGCCCGATTGGCTAAGGCACGCAAGCACATGAGGTCTGGGAGCAGTGGGTGAGGTCCAGGAGCAGCAGCTGAGGTCTGGAAAAAGATGGTCCCGATTGGCTATGGCATGCAAGCACATGAGGTCTGGGAGCAGTGGGTGAGGTCCAGGAGCAGCAGCTGAGGTCTGGAAGCAGCTGGGCCCGATTGGCTAAGGCATGCAAGCACATGAGGTCTGGGAGCAGTGGGTGAGGCCCAGGAGCAGCAAGTGAGGTCTCGAAGCAGCTGGGCCCGATTGGCTAAGGCACGCAAGCACATGAGGTCTGGGAGCAGTGGGTGAGGCCCAGGAGCAGCTGAGGTCTGGAAGCAGCTGGGCCCGATTGGCTAAGGCATGCAAGCACATGAGGTCTGGGAGCAGTGGGTGAGGCCCAGGAACAGCAGCTGAGGTCTGGAAGCAGCTGGGCCCGATTGGCTAAGGCATGCAAGCACATGAGGTCTGGGTGCAGTGGGTGAGGCCCAGGAACAGCAGATGAGGTCTAGAAGCAGCTTGGCCCGATTGGCTAAAGCATGCAAGCACATGAGGTCTGGGAGCAGTGGGTGAGGTCCAGGAGCAGCAGCTGAGGTCTGGAAGCAGCTGGGCCCGATTGGCTAAGGCACGCAAGCACAATGAGGTCTGGAAGCAGCTGGACCCTATTGGATAAGGCAGGCAACCATGTGAGGTCTGGGAGCAGTGGTGAGGTACGGGAGCAGAAGGTGAGGCCTAGGAGCAGCAGCTGAGGTCTGAGCAGTGGGTGAGGCAGGAGCAGCAGCTGAGGTCTGGGAACAGACCTTAACTGCTGCTCCAGAATTCAGCACTGCTCCTAGATCTCAACATTTGCTTCCAGACTTCATGTGCTTGCATGCCTTAGCCAATCGGGCCCAGCTGCTTCAGACCTCAGCTGCTCTGGACCTCAGTGCTGCTCCTGGGCCTCTCAGGAGCAGCTGGGCATTGGTTAAGGCATGCACATGAGGTCTGGGAGCAGGTGAGGCCAGGAGCAGCAGCTGAGGTCTGAAGCAGCTGGGCCCAGTGGCTAAGGCAAGCACATGAGGTCTGGGAGCAGTGGGTGAGGCTAGGAGCAGCAGCTGAGGTCTTGAAGTAGCTGGGCCCGACTGGCTAAGGCATTCAAACACATGAGGTCTGGTAGTGGGTGAGGTCCAGGAGCAGCAGCTGAGGTCTGGAAGCAGATAGGACCGATTGGCTGGGCATGCAAGCACATGAGGTCTGGGAGCAGTGGTGAGGTCCAGGAGCAGCAGCTGAGGTCTGGGAGCAGCAGTTAAGGTCTGCTCCCAGACCTCATGCTTGCATGCCTTAGCCAATTGGGCCCAGCTGCTTCCAGACCTCAGCTGCTCTGGACCTCAGCTGCTTCCAGACCTCAGCTGCTGCTCCTGGACCTCAGCTGCTTCCAGACCTCAGCTGCTGCTCCTGGACCTCACTGCTCCCAGACCTCATGCTTGCATGCCTTGGGCCCAGCTTCAGACCTCAGCACTGCTCCTGGACCTCACTGCTCCCAGACCTCATGTGCTTGCATGCCTTAGCCAATCAAGCCCAGCTGCTTCAGACCTCAGCTGCTCCTGGACCTCACTGCTCCCAGACTCATGTGCTTGCATGCCTTGGGCCCAGCTGCTTCCAGACCTCAGCACTGCTCCTGGACCTCACACTGCTCCCAGACCTCATGTGCATGGGGCGGGCAGCTGCTTCCAGACCTCAGCTGCTCCTGGACCTCAGCTGCTGAGGTCTGAGCAGTGGGTGAGGCAGGAGCAGCTGAGGTCTGGAAGCAGCGGGGCCCGATTGGCTAAGGCATGCAAGCACATGAGGTCTGGGAGCAGTGGGTGAGGTCCAGGAACAGCAGCTGAGGTCTCAAAGCAGCTGGTCCCGATTGGCTAAGGCATGCAAACACATGAGGTCTGGGAGCAGTGGGTGAGGTCCAGGAGCAGCAGCTGAGGTCTGGAAGAAGCTGGTCCCGATTGGCTATGGCATGCAAGCACATGAGGTCTGGGAGCAGTGGGTGAGGTCCAGGAGCAGCAGCTGAGGTCTGGAAGCAGCTGCGCCCGATTGGCTAAGGCATGCAAGCACATGAGGTCTAGGAGCAGCAGGTGAGGCCCAGGAGCAGCAGCTGAGGTCTGGAAGCAGCTGGGCCCGATTGGATAAGGCATGGAAGCACATGAGGTCTGGGAACAGTGGGTGAGGTCCAGAAGCAGCAGCTGAGGTCTGGAAGCAGCTGGGCCCAATTGGCTAAGGCATGCAAGCACATGAGGTCTGGGAACAGTTGGTGAGGTCCAGGAGCGGTAGCTTAGGTCTTGTAACAGCTGGGCCCAATTGGTTAAGGTAGGCAAGCAAATGAGGTCTAGGAGCAGCAGGTGAGGCCAAGGAGCAGCTGAGGTCTGAAGCAGCTGGGCCCTGGCTAAGGCATGCAAGCACATGAGGTCTGGGAGCAGTGGGTGGGGCCCAGGAACAGCAGCTGAGGTCTGGGCAGCTGGGCCCAATTGGCTAAGGCAAGCACATGAGGTCTGAGCAGTGGTGAGGTCCAGGAGCAGCTGAGGTCTGAAGCAGCTGGGCCCGATTGCTAAGGCATGCAAGCACATGAGGTCTGGGCAGTGGGTGAGGCCCAGGAGCAGCAGCTGAGGTCTGAAGCAGCTGGGCCGACTGGCTAAGGCAGGCAAGCACGTGAGGTCTGGGAGCAGTGGGTGAGGCCCAGGAGCAACAGCTGAGGTCTGGAAGCAGCTGGGCCATTGGCTAAGGCATGCAAGCATGAGGTCTGGAGCAGTGAGGTCCAGGAGCAGCTGAGGTCTTGTAGCAGCTGGGCCCGATTGGCTAAGGCATGCAAGCACATGAGGTCTGGGAGCAGTGGGTGAGGTCCAGGAGAAGCAGCTGAGGTCTGGAAGCAGCTGGGCCCGATTGCTAAGACATGAAAGCACATGAGGTCTGGGAGCAGGTGAGGTCCAGGGCAGCAGCTGAGGTCTGAAGGAGCTGGGCCCAATTGGATAAGGCATGCAAGCACATGAGGTCTGGGAGCAGTGGGTGAGGCCCAGGAGCAGCAGCTGAGGTCTGGAAGCAGCTGGGCCCGATTGGCTAAGGCATGCAAGCACATGAGGTCTGGGAGCAGTGGGTGAGGTCCAGGAGCAGCAGCTGAGGTCTGGAAGCAGCTGGGCCCGATTGGCTAAGGCATGCAAGCACATGAGGTCTGGGAGCAGAGGTTGTGGTCTGGGAGCAGTCCATGAATTCTGGGAGCAGCAGTTAAGGTCTGTTCCCAGACCTCCTATGCTTGCATGCCTTAGCCAATTGGGCCCAGCTGCTTCCAGACCTCAGCTGCTGCTCCTGGACCTCACCCACTGCTCCCAGACCTCATGTGCTGCTCCTGGACCTCAGCTGCTTCAGACCTCAGCTGCTCTGGACCTCACCACTGCTCCCAGACTCATGTGCTTGCATGCCTTAGCCAATTGGGCCCAGCTGCTTCAGACCTCAGCTGCTCTGGACCTCACCACTGCTCCCAGACCTCATGTGCTTGCATGCCTTAGCCAATCAAGCCCAGCTGCTTCAGACCTCAGCTGCTCTGGACCTCACCACTGCTCCCAGACTCATGTGCTTGCATGCAAGCACATGAGGTCTGGGCAGCTGCTTCCAGACCTCAGCTGCTGCTCCTGGACCTCACCACTGCTCCCAGACCTCAGCTGCTGAGGTCTGAGCAGTGGGTGAGGCCCAGGCAGCTGCTTCCAGACCTCAGCACTGCTCCCAGACCTCAGCTGCTGAGGTCTGGGAGCAGTGGGTGAGGTCCAGGAGCAGCAGCTGAGGTCTGGAAGCAGCTGGGCCCGATTGGCTAAGGCATGCAAGCACATGAGGTCTGGGAGCAGTGGGTGAGGTCCAGGAGCAGCAGCTGAGGTCTGGAGGCAGCTGGGCCCGATTGGCTAAGACATGCAAACACATGAGGTCTGGGAACAGTGGGTGAGGTCCAGGAGCAGCAGCTGAGGTCTGTAAGCAGCTGGGCCCGATTGGCTAAGGCACGCAAGCACATGAGGTCTGGGAGCAGTGGGTGAGGTCCAGGAGCAGCAGCTGAGGTCTGGAGGCAGCTGGGCCCGATTGGCTAAGGCATGGTTAAGGTAGGCAAGCAAATGAGGACTGGGAGCAGTGGGTGAGGTCAGGGAGCAGCAACTGAGGTCTGGAAGCAGCTGGGCCCGATTGGTTAAGGTATGCAAGCACATGAGGTCTGGGAGCAGTGGGTGAGGCCCAGGAACAGCAGCTGAGGTCTGGAAGCAGCTGGGCCCGATTGGCTAAGGCATGTAAGTAAATGAGGTCTGGGAGCAGTGGGTGAGGTCCAGGAAAAGCAGCTGAGGTCTGAAAGCAGCTGGGTCCGATTGGCTAAGGCATGCAAGCACATGAGGTCTGGGAGCAGTGGTGAGGCCCAGGAGCAGCAGCTGAGGTCTGAAGCAGCTGGGCCCAATTGGCATGCAAGCACATGAGGTCTGGGAGCAGTGGTGAGGCCAGGAGCAGCAGCTGAGGTCTGGAAGCAGCTGGGCCATTGGCTAAGGCATGCAAGCACATGAGGTCTGGAGCAGTGAGGTCCAGGAGCAGCAGCTGAGGTCTGAGCAGCTGGGCCGATTGGCTGCATGCAAGCACATGAGGTCTGGGAGCAGTGGTGAGGCCCAGGAGCAGCAGCTGAGGTCTGAAGCAGCTGGGCCCGATTGGCTAAGGCATGCAAGCACATGAGGTCTGGGAGCAGTGGTGAGGTCCAGCAGCTGAGGTCTGGAAGCAGCTGGGCCGATTGGCTAAGGCATGCAAGCATGAGGTCTGGGAGCAGGTGAGGTCCAGGAGCAGCTGAGGTCTGGAAGCTGGGCCGATTGGCTAAGGCATGCAAGCACATGAGGTCTGGGAGCAGTGGTGAGGTCCAGGAGCAGCAGCTGAGGTCTGGAAGCAGCTGGGCCCGATTGGCTAAGGCAGCAAGCACATGAGGTCTGGGAGCAGTGGGTGTCCAGGAGCAGCAGCTGAGGTCTGGCAGCTGGGCCGATTGGCTAAGGCAAGCACATGAGGTCTGGGAGCAGTGGTGAGGCAGGAGCAGCAGCTGAGGTCTGAGCAGCTGGGCCTTGGCTAAGGCATGCAAGCACATGAGGTCTGGGAGCAGTGGTGAGGTCCAGGAGCAGCTGAGGTCTGGAAGCAGCTGGGCCCGATTGGCTAAGGCATGCAAGCACATGAGGTCTGGAGCAGCTGAGGTCTGGGAGCAGTGAGGTCCAGGAGCAGCTGAGGTCTGGGAGCAGTGAGGTCTGGGCAGCTGCTTCCAGACCTCATGTGCTTGCATGCCTTAGCCAATGGGCCCAGCTGCTGACCTCAGCTGCTCCTGGACCTCACACTGCTCCCAGACCTCAGCTGCTGCTCTGGACCTCAGCTGCTTCCAGACCTCAGCTGCTCCTGGACCTCACCACTGCTCCCAGACCTCAGCTTGCATGCCTTAGCCAATGGGCCCAGCTGCTTCAGACCTCAGCTGCTCCTGGACCTCACTGCTCCCAGACCTCATGCTCCCAGACCTCATGCTCCCAGACCTCAGCTGCTGCTCCTGGACCTCATGCTCCCAGACCTCATGTGCTTGCATGCCTTAGCCAATGGGCCCAGCTGCTTCCAGACCTCAGCTGCTGAGGTCTGAGCAGTGGTGAGGCCAGGAGCAGTGAGGTCCAGGAGAAGCAGCTGAGGTCTGGAAGCAGCTGGTCCCGATTGGCTAAGGCACGCAAGCACATGAGGTCTGGTAGCAGTGGGTGAGGTCCAGGAGCAGCAGCTGAGGTCTGGAAGCAGCTGGGCCCGATTGGCTAAGTCATGCAAGCACATGATGTCTGGGAACAGACCTTAACTGCTGCTCCCAGAATTCATGGACTGCTCCCAGACCTCAACCTCTGCTTCCAGACTTCATGTGCTTGCATGCCTTGAGGAGGGCTGAGACCTCAGCTGCTGCTCTGGACCTCACCACTGCTCCCAGACCTCATGCTTGCATGCCTTAGCCAATCAGGCAGCTGCAGACCTCAGCTGCTGCTCTGGACCTCACTGCTCCCAGACCTCAACCTCTGCTTCCAGACCTCAGCTGCTTCCAGACCTCAGCAGCTGGGCCCTGGCTAAGGCAGGCAAGCATGAGGTCTGGGAGCAGGTGAGGCCCAGGAGCAGCTGAGGTCTGAAGCAGCTGGGCCCTGGCTAAGGCATGCAAGCACATGAGGTCTGGGAGCAGTGGTGAGGTCCAGGAGCAGCTGAGGTCTGGAAGCTGGGCCGATTGGCTAAGGCATGCAAGCACATGAGGTCTGAAGCAGCTGGCCCATTGGATAAGGCAGGCAACCATGAGGTCTGGGAGCAGTGGTGAGGTCCAGCAGCAGCTGAGGTCTGGGAGCAGCTGCTGAGGTCTGAGCAGCTGGGCCCATTGGCTAAGGCAGGCAAGCACATGAGGTCTGGGCAGCTGCTTCAGACCTCAGCTGCTCCCAGAATTCAGCTGCTCCCAGACCTCAACCTCTGCTTCCAGACTCATGTGCTTGCATGCCTTAGCCAATCAAGCTGCTTCCAGACCTCAGCTGCTTCTCCTGGACCTCAGTTGCTGCTCCTGGACCTCACCCACTGCTCCCAGACCTCAGCAGCTGGGCCCAATTGGCTAAGGCAGGCAAGCACATGAGGTCTGGATGCAGTGGGTGAGGCCCGGAAACAGCAGCTGAAGTCTGGAAGCAGCTGGACCCAATTGGATAAGGCAGGTAAGCACGTGAGGTCTGGGAGCAGTGGGTGAAGTCCAGGAACAGCAGCTGAGGTCTGGAAGCAGGTGGTCCCGATTGGCTAAGGCATGCAAGCACATGAAGTCTGGGAGCACTGGGTGAGGTCCAGGAGAAGCAGCTGAGGTCTTGAAGCAGCTGGGCCCGATTGCCTAAGGCATGCAAGCACATGAGGTTTGGGAGCAGTGGTGAGGTCTGGAGCAGTGGTGAGGCCCAGGAGCAGCTGAGGTCTGGAAGCAGCTGGGTCTGCTCCCAGACCTCATGTGCTTGCATGCCTTGTTGCACAGACCTCAGCTGCTCCTGGACCTCACCACTGCTCCCAGACCTCAGCTGCTGCTCCTGGACCTCAGCTGCTGCTCCTGGACCTCAGCTGCTGCTCCTGGACCTCATGCTTGCATGCCTTAGCCAATGGGCCCAGCTGCTTCAGACCTCAGCACTGCTCCTGGACCTCACTGCTCCCAGACCTCATGTGCATGCCTTAGCCAATGGGCCCAGCTGCAGACCTCAGCTGCTGCTCCTGGACCTCACCCACTGCTCCCAGACCTCATGTGCATGCCTTAGCCAATGGGCCCAGCTGCTTCAGACCTCAGCTGCTCCTGGACCTCATGCTCCCAGACCTCATGTGCTTGCATGCCTTAGCCAATGGGCCCAGCTGCTTCCAGACCTCAGCTGCTCCTGGACCTCACCACTGCTCCCAGACCTCATGTGCTTGCATGCCTTAGCCAATGGGCCCAGCTGAGGTCTGGAAGCAGCTGGGCCCTGGCTAAGGCATGCAAGCATGAGGTCTGAGCAGCAGCTGAGGTCTGTAAGAAGCTGGGCCCGATTAGATAAGGCATGCAAGCGAATGAGGTCTGCTGAGCAGTGGGTGAGGTCCAGGAGCAGTAGCTGAGGGTCTGGAGGAAGCTGGGCCCGATTGGCTAAGGCATGCAAGCACATGAGGTCTGGGAGCAGTGGGTGAGGTCCAGGAGGAGCAGCTGAGGTCTGGAAGCAGCTGGGCCCGATTGGCTAAGGCATGCAAGCACATGAGGTCTGGGAGCAGTGGGTGAGGCCCAGGAAGAGCAGCTGAGGTCTGTAAGGAGCTGGGCCCGATTGGCTAAGGCACGCAAGCACATGAGGTGTGGGAGCAGTGGGTGAGGTTCAGGAGCAGCAGCTGAGGTCTGGAAGCAGCTGGGCCCGATTGGCTAAGGCACGCAAGCACATGAGGTCTGGGTGCAGTGGGTGAGGCCCAGGAACAGCAGCTGAGGACTTGAAGCAGCTGGTCCCAATTGACTAAGGCATGCAAGCACATGAGGTCTGGGAGCAGTGGGTGAGGCCCAGGAGCAGCTAGTGAGGTCTGGAAGCAGCTGGGACCGATTGGCTAAGGCATGCAAGCACATGAGGTACCGGAGACGAAGGTGAGGCCCAGGAGAAGCAGCTGAGGTCTTGAAGCAGCGGGGCCCGATTGGTTAAGGCATGCAAGCACATGAGGTCTGGGAGCAGTGGGTGAGGTCCAGGAGCAGCAGCTGAGGTCTGGAAGCAGCTGGGCCCGATTGGCTAAGGAATGCAAGCACATGAGGTCTGGGAGCAGTGGGTGAGGCCCAGGAGCAGCAAGTGAGGTCTGGAAGCAGCTGGGCCCGATTGGCTAAGGCATGCAAGCACATGAGGTCTGGGAGCAGTGGGTGAGGTCCAGGAGCAGCAGCTGAGGTCTGGAAGCAGCTGGGCTCGATTGGCTAAGGCATGCAAGCACATGAGGTCTGGGTGCAGTGGGTTTGGCCCAGGAACAGCAGCTGAGGTCTTGAAGCAACTGGGCCCGATTGGAAAAGGCAGGCAAGCACATGAGGTCTGGATGCAGTGGGTGAAGTCAAGGAGCAGAAGCTGAGGTCTGGAAGCAGCTGGGTCCGATTGGCTGAGGCATGCAAGCACATGAGGTCTTGGAGCAGTGGGTGAGGTCCAGGAGCAGCAGCTGAGGTCTGGAAGCAGCTGGGCCTGATTGGCTAAGGCAGGCAAGCACGTGAGGTCTGGGAGCATTGGGTGAGGCCCAGGAGCAGCCGGTGAGGTCTTTTAGCAGCTGGGCCATTGGCTAAGGCATGCAAGCATGAGGTCTGGGAGCAGTGGGTGAGGTCCAGGGCAGCAGCTGAGGTCTGGAAGCAGCTGGGCCATTGGCTAAGGCATGCAAGCACATGAGGTCTGGAAGCAGCTGAGGTCTGAGCTCCAGAATTCAAGCACTGCTCCCAGACCTCACCCACTGCTCCCAGACCTCATTGTGCTTGCATGCCTTAGCCAATCGGGCCCAGCTGCTTCCAGACCTCAGCTGCTGCTCCTGGGCCTCCTCTGCTGCTCCGGAAGCAGCTGGGCCCAATTGGCTAAGGCATGGAAGCACATGAGGTCTGGGAGCAGTGGGTGAAGTCCAGGAGTAGAAGCTGAGGTCTGGAAGCAGCTGGGCCCTATTGGATAACGCAGGCAAGCAAGTGAGGTATTGAAGCTATGGTGAGGTATGGGAGAAGCAGCTGAGGTCTGGAAGCAGCTGGGCCCGATTGGCTAAGGTATGCAAGCACATGAGGTCTGGGTGCAGTGGGTGAGGCCCAGGGGCAGCAGCTGAGGTCTGGAAGAAACTGGGCCCAATTGGATAAGGCATGCAAGCACATGAGGTCTGGAGCAGTGGTGAGGCCCAGGAGCAGCAGTGAGGTCCAGAGCAGCTGGGCCATTGGCTAAGGCATGCAAGCACATGAGGTCTGGAGCAGTGAGGCCCAGGAGAAGCAGCTGAGGTCTGAAGCAGCTGGGCCATTGGCTAAGGCATGCAAGCATGAGGTCTGGGAGCAGTGGTGAGGTCCAGGAGCAGCAGCTGAGTCTGGAAGCAGCTGGGCCTGATTGGCTAAGGCATGCAAGCACATGAGGTCTGGGAGCAGTGGGTGAGGCCAGGAGCAGCAGCTGAGGTCTGGAAGCAGCTGGGCCCGATTGCTAAGGCATGCACATGAGGTCTGGGAGCAGTGGTGAGGCCCAGGAGCAGCAGCTGAGGTCTGGAAGCAGCTGGGCCCGATTGGCTAAGGCATGCACATGAGGTCTGGGAGCAGTGGTGAGGCCCAGGAGCAGCTGAGGTCTGAAGCAGCTGGGCCCAATTGGCTAAGGCAAGCATGAGGTCTGGGTGCAGAAGGTGAGGTCCGGGAGCAGCAGCTGACGTCTGGAAGCAGCTGGGCCCGATTGGCTAAGGCATGCAAGCACATGAGGTCTGGGAACAGTGGGTGAGGCCCAGGAGCAGCAAGTGAGGTCTGGAAGCAGCTGGATCCGATTGGCTAAGGCACGCAAGCACATGAGGTCTGGGAGCAGTGGGTGAGGTCCAGGAGCAGCAGCTGAGGTCCTGTAGCAGGTGGGCCCAATTGGATAAGGCATGCAACCATGAGGTCTGGGAGCAGTGGGTGAGGTCCAGAGCAGCTGAGGTCTGGCAGCTGGGCCCGATTGGCTAAGGCATGCAAGCACATGAGGTCTGGCAGCAGCTGAGGTCTGGGAGCAGTGGGTGAGGTCCAGAAGCACCTGGCGAGTTCTAGAAGCAGCAT
The DNA here is from genome assembly GCF_028640845.1 of Ahaetulla prasina. Taxonomy (NCBI): domain Eukaryota; kingdom Metazoa; phylum Chordata; class Lepidosauria; order Squamata; family Colubridae; genus Ahaetulla; species Ahaetulla prasina. The sequence continues at coordinate 29,871,768 of NC_080549.1, read as the reverse complement.
GCAAGGTCTGGCAGCTGGGCCCAGCTGCTCCCAGACCTCATGTGCTTGCATGCCTTAGCCAATTGGGCCCAGCTGCTTCCAGAACTCAGCTGCTCCTCCTGGACCTCAGTTGCTGCTCCTGGGCCTCCTCTGCTGCTTCAGAAGCAGCTGGGCCCTATTGGATAAGGCAGGCAAGCACGTGAGGTCTGGGGACAGATCTTAACTGCTGCTCCCAGAATTCATGCACTGCTCCCAGACCTCAACCTCTGCTTCCAGACTTCATGTGCTTTCATGCCTTAGCCAATCGGGCCCAGATGCTTCCAGACCTCAGCTGCTCCTCCTGGACCTCAGTTTCTGCTCCGGAAGCAGCTGGGCCCAATTGATAATGCAGGCAAGCATGTGAGATGTGGGAGCAGAAGGTGAGGCCTAGAAGAAGCAGCTGAGGTCTTGTAGCAGCTGGGCCGAATTGGCTAAGGTAGGCAAGCACATGAGGTCTGGGAACAGACCTTAACTGCTGTTCCCAGAATTCATGCACTGCTCCCAGACCTCAACCTCTGCTCCCAGACCTCAACCTCTGCTTCCTGACCTCAGCTGCTCCTCCTGGACCTCAGCTGCTCCTCCTGGACCTCAGCTGCTCCTGGATAGATGGGTGACAGCAGGAAGCAGGTGAGGTCTGGCAGCTGGGCCCAATAAGTGATGGGAAGCATACTGGTGAGGTCCAGGAGCAGTGGATGACTTGGATCAGAGAGTGAGGCCCAGGAGCAGCAGTGAGGTCCAAATGCAGCAGGTGAGGTCCAGGAGCAGCAGTGAGTCCAGGGAAGCATGTGATGTCCAGAAGCAGCGACTGAGGTGTAGAAGCAGCTGGACCCAATCGGCGACAGCAGGCAAATGGGTGACGTCCAAGAGCAGCGGGTGAGATCTGTAAACAGCAGGTGAGGTCCAAATGCAGCAGGTGAGGCCTGGGAAAAGAGGGTGAGGTGCAGAATCACCAGGCTAGTTTTGAAGCAGCATTCAAGGTCTGGCAGTAGCTGGGCACAATCAGCAATGATAGGCAAGTGGATGAGGTCCGAGAAGCGGGTGAGGTCTAGAAGCAGCTGGGCCCGATGGGTGACGGTAGATAAGTAGATGAGGTCCATGAGCAGCAGGCAAGATCCGGAAGCAGCAGGCGAGGTCCAGATGCAGCTGGCCCAATTGCTGATGGCAGGCAAATAGATGAGGTCCATGAGCAGCAGTGAGGTCCAGGAGCAGCTGAGGTCCAGAAGCAGCACGTGATGTCTGGAAGCAGCTTGGCCCAGTTGCTGATGGCAGACAATTAGATGAGCAGCAAGCAAGGTCCACAAGCAGAAGGCGAGGTCCAAATGCAGCAGATGAGGCCCGGGAAAAGAGGGTGAGGTCCAGAAGCACCTGGCGAGTTGGCAGCAGCTGGCGAGTTGGAAGCACCTGGCGAGTTGGCAGCAGCTGGGCACAATCGGCAATGAAAGGCAAGAGGATGAAGTCCGAGAGAAGCGGTCGAGGTCTGGGAACAACAGGAGAAGTCCTGAAGAAGCTTGGCCCAATTGCTGATGGCAGGCAAGTGGATGAGGTCCATGAGCAGCAGATGAAGTCCAGAAGCAGGCGAAGTTCGATAGCAGTGGGCCCAATAGGCGATGGCAGGAAAGAGTGATGTCCGAGAGCAGTGGGTGAGGTCCGACAGCTGCTGGTGAGACACAGAAGCAGCAGGCAACATCTGGATGCAACTTGGCCCAAGTGCTGATGGCAGGCAAGTGGATGAGGTCAATTAGCAGCGAGGTCAGAAGCAGCATGCAAGTCTGGCAGCAGCTGAGGTCTGGGAACAACAGGAGAAGTCCTGAAGAAGCAGCAGGTGAGGTCTAGAAGCAGCATGCAAGTTCTGGCAGCAGCTGGGCTGTCGGCAGTGAAAGGCAAGAGGATGAAGTCCGAGAGAAGCGGTCGAGGTCTGGGAACAACAGGAGAAGTCCTGAAGAAGCTTGGCCCAATTGCTGATGGCAGGCAAGTGGATGAGGTCCATGAGCAGCAGATGAAGTCCAGAAGCAGCAGGCGAAGTTCGATAGCAGCTGGACCCAATAGGCGATGGCAGGAAAGAGTGATGTCCAGAGCAGTGGGTGAGGTCCAGGAGCCACTGTTGAGGTCCAGAAGCAGCAGGCAAGGTCTGGAAGCAGCTTGGCCCAATTGCTGATGGCAGACAATTAGATGAGCAGCAGTGAAGTCCAGAAGCAGCAGGTGAGGTCCAAATGCAGCAGATGAGGCCGGAAAGAGGCTGAGGTCCAGAAGCACCAGATAAGTTCTAGAAGCAGCATGCAAGTTCTGGCAGCAGCTGGGCACAATCGGCAGTGAAAGGCAAGAGGATGAAGTCCGAGAGAAGCGGTCGAGGTCTGGGAACAACAGGAGAAGTCCTGAAGAAGCTTGGCCCAATTGCTGATGGCAGGCAAGTGGATGAGGTCCATGAGCAGCAGATGAAGTCCAGAAGCAGCAGGCGAAGTTCGATAGCAGTGGGCCCAATAGGCGATGGCAGGAAAGAGTGATGTCCGAGAGCAGTGGGTGAGGTCCGACAGCTGCTGGTGAGACACAGAAGCAGCAGGCAACATCTGGATGCAACTTGGCCCAAGTGCTGATGGCAGGCAAGTGGATGAGGTCAATTAGCAGCGAGCGAGGTCAATAAGCAGCAGTCGAAGTCCAATAGCAGCAGATAAGGCCCGGGAAAACAGGGTGAGATCCAGAAGCACCTGGTGAGTTCTAGTAGCAGCATGCAAGGTCTGGCAGCAGCTGGGCACAATCGGCAGTGAAAGGCAAGAGGATGAAGTCCGAGAGAAGCGGTCGAGGTCTGGGAACAACAGGAGAAGTCCTGAAGAAGCTTGCTGATGGCAGGCAAGTGGATGAGGTCCATGAGCAGCAGATGAAGTCCAGAAGCAGCAGGCGAAGTTCGATAGCAGCTGGACCCAATAGGTGATGGCAGGAAAGAGTGATGTCCGAGAGCAGTGGGTGAGGTCCAGGAGCCACTGTTGAGGTCCAGAAGCAGCAGGCGAATTGTAGAAGCAAGGTCTGGAAGCAGCTGGATCCATCTGGCGATGGCAGGCAAGCGCGTGACCACTGGAAGCAGAAAGTAAAGTGTGGGAGCAGAAGGCGAGGTCTGGAAACAGCTGGACCCATTCGGCGATGGCAGGCAAGTGGGTGAGATCCAGGAGAAGTGGGTGAGATCTGGAAGTAACAGGCAAAGACCAATAGCAGCTGGGCCCAAACGGTGACGGCAGGAAGGGGTGAGGTATGAGAGCAGTGGATGAGATCTGGAAACAGCGAGCGAGGTCCAGAAGCAGAAGGCGAGGTCCAGATGCAGCAGAGAGGCCCGGGAAAAGAGGATGACATCCAGAAGCACCAGGCGTGTTCTAGAAGCAGCATACAAGGTCTGGCAGCAGCTAGGCACTATCGGCAATGATAGGAAGAGGATGAGGTGCAGGAGAAGCGGTTGAGGTCTGGGAACAACAGAACTTCTGAAGAAGCTTGGCACAATTGCTGATGGCAGGCAAATAGATGAGGTCCATGAGCATCGAGTGAGGTCCAGAAGCAGAAGGCGAGGTCCAGATGCAGCAGATGAGGCCTGGGAAAAGAGGGTGAGGTCCAGAAGTGCCAGAAGAGTTCTAGAAGAAGTATGCAAGATGTGGCAGCAGCTAGGCACAATCGGCAATGATAGGCAAGAGGATGAGGTCCAGGAGAAGCAACTGAAGTCTGGGAACAACAGAAGTCCTGGAGAAGCTTGGCACAATTGCTGATGGCAGGCAAGTGAATGAGGTCCAAGAGCAGCGGGTGAGATCAATAAGCAGCAGTCGAAGTCCAATAGCAGCAGATAAGGCCCGGGAAAAGAGAGTGAGGTCCAGAAGCGCCAGACGAGTTTTAGAAGCAGCATGCAAGGTCTGGCAGCAGCTGGGCACAATCCGCAATGATAGGTAAGAGGATAAGTTCCGGGAGAAGCGGTTGAGGTCTGGGAACATCAGTAGTCCTGAAGAAGTTTGGCCCAATTGCTGGTGGCAGGCAAGTGAATGAGGTCCATGAGCAGTCCAGAAGCAGTCCAGAAGCAGCAGGCAAAGTCCAATAGCAGCAGATGAGCCCTGGGAAAAGATGGTGAGGTCCAGAAGCACCAGGCGAATTCTAGAAGCAGCATGCAAGGTGTGGAAGCAGCTGGTCCCATTTGGCGATGGCAGGCTAGCGGTTGATCTCTGGAAGCACTGGGTAAGGTCCAGGAGCAGCAGGCAAGGTCCGGAAGTAGCAGGTGAGGTCTGAGGGGGTGGGGGTGTCACACCCTGTACTCACAGGTACTTGGTGATTGCAGGTAAGTGGGCCAGGCTCGAGAGCAGTTGGTGCGGTCCGTAAGCAGCAGGTGAGGTCTGTAAGCAGTAGGCGAGGTTTGAAAAAATCTTGGCCTAATTGGCAACAGCAGGGAACCAGGAGTGGATGCAGCTGGGCCCGATCGGTGACATCAGGCAAGCCAGTGAGATCCGGGAACACCAGGTGAGTTCAGGGAGCAGAAGGTGAGAACCAAAGCGAACTGCTCCCAATCATCATCTGCTGCTTCCAGACCTCACATGCTGCTCCCAGACCTCATGTGCTTGCCTGCCTTAGACAATTGAGCCCAGCTGCTTCAAGACTTCAGCTGCTGTTCCTAGCCCTCACCTTCTGCTCCCACACCTCACATGCTTGCCTGCCTTATCCAATTGGGCCCAGCTGCTTCCGGAGCAGCAGAGGAGGCCCAGGAGCAGCAACTGAGGTCCAGGAGAAGCAACTGAGAACTGGAACCAGCTGGGCTTGATTGGCTAAGTGAGACCTCACTCTCTGCTCCTAGTCATCATCTGCAGCTTCAGGACTTCCCCTGCTGTTTTCAGACCTCACCCACTGCTCCAGACCTCATATTCTTGCCTGCCTTAGCTAATTGGGCCAGCTGCTACAAAACCTCAGCTGCTGCTCCCGGACCTCACCAGTATGCCTCCCATCACTTATTGGGCCCTGTTACTTCCAGACTTGGCTTGCCTGCTGTCTCCGATCGTGTCCAGGCGACTGGAGATGGCAAGCAAGTGAGGGAGGTCCCACACTCCCTGTATTCACAGCTACTTCACTGATAGGCGACGGGGGCAAGTGGTTGAGGTCTGGGAGCAGTGCATCAATTCTGGGACCAGCAGTTGAGGTCTGCTTCCAGACCTCATGTGCTTTCCTGCCTTATCAGTTTGGGCCCAGCTGCTTCCAGACCTCAGCTGCTGCTCCTGGGCCTCACATGCTGCTCCCAGACCTCACCAGTATGCTTCCCATCCCTTATTGAGCCCAATTACTTCCAGACTACTTTGCTGCTCCCAGACCTCACTCTCTGCTCCCAGTCATCATCTGCAGCTTCAGGACCTCACCTGCTGTTTTCAGACCTCACCCACTGCTCCCAGACCTCACGTGCTTGCCTGCTGCTGGACCTCACCAGTATGCCTCCCATCACTTATTGGGCCCAGCTGCTTCAGACCTCAGCTGCTGCTCCTGGGCCTCACATGCTGCTCCCGGACCTCCCCAGTATGCCTCCCATCACTTATTGGGCCCTGTTACTTCCAGACTTCGCTCGCCTGCTATCTCCAATCGTGTCCAGGCAACTGGAGATGGCAAGCAAGCGAGGTAGTTCACACAGTCCCTGTATTCACAGGTACTTCACTGATAGGCAACAGGAGGCAAGTGGTTGAGGTCTGGGAGCAGTGTATCAATTCTGGGACCAGCAGTTGAGGTCTGCTCCCAGACCTCATGTGCTTTCCTGCCTTATCAGTTTGGGCCCAGCTGCTTCCAGACCTCAGCTGCTGCTCCTGGGCCTCACATGCTGCTCCCAGACCTCACCAGTATGCTTCCCATCCCTTATTGAGCCCAATTACTTCCAGACTACTTTGCTGCTCCCAGACCTCACTCTCTGCTCCCAGTCATCATCTGCAGCTTCAGGACCTCACCTGCTGTTTTCAGACCTCACCCACTGCTCCCAGACCTCATGTGCTTGCCTGCCTTAGCCAATCGGGCCCAGCTGCTTCCAGACCTCACCAGTATGCCTCCCATCACTAATTGGGCCCTGCTGCTACAAGACCTCAGCTGCTGCTCCTGGGCCTCAGCTGCTGCTCCCGGACCTCACCAGTATGACTCCCATCACTTATTGGGCCCAGTTACTTCCAGGCTTGGCTTGCCTGCTGTCACCGATCGTGTCCAGGCGACTGGCGATGGGAAGCAAGTGAGGGAGGTCCCACACTCCCTGTAATCACAGCTACTTCATTGATAGGTGACATGAGGTAAGTGGTTGAGGTCTGCTCCCAGACGACACGTGCTTGCCTGCCTTAGCCAATGGGGCCCAGCTGCTTCCCGACCTCAGTTTCGCCTCCTTGGCCTCACCTGCTGCTCCCGGACCTCATCAGCTGCTTTCTGACGTCATCTGCTTCTTCTGGACCATGCCTGCTGCTTCTGGATCTCCCCTGTGGAAGAAAGTAGGTGAATTCCAGGCATCACATTCTTTGCTGTCCGAAGCTGCTACAGGGTCTAAGAGAGACAAAGCACATGGAAAAAAGCAGCATCAACAATATACTCGAAAGAGGAAAAACCCAGATTGGCATCAACTTAAGTGTCTCTTAGTCCAACCCCAACCCTAACCAAGAACCTGCTGCAATATAGTGAAACTGACCACAGTTTGCATCTGCTCCACAACGTGTGTAGCCTGGGTGTCATCTTGGAACGTCGAAGGTGGAGATCGGTGGCAGAGACGTCTGTTCTTCAAACGACTGATGGTCCATGGAACTAAATGCAAAAATATCACAATTTACTGAATTTTAACGTCAGAAGACTAGAACAGACCAAATACAAACATTATTTTTAATCAATGAAATAGAATCTAATGAGATAGAATCTAACCTTGTGTATCCATCCTCGGCTAACGGTGGTGGGAGGAGGAAGTCATAGGTCCTCTACTGTGATGTCACCTGCGTGGGGAAAAGAGGTGAGACTAAGGAAGGAAGGAAGGAAGATGGCAAATGGAAGGGAAATCCATGCCTATCAATAATAATCAGAACACCCGAAGGATCCAGAGCTGTTGCAGTTTAAACTTTGGCTTCATACATTACTGGAAACCACAAAAGGGACATCCTCAAATTGATAATAGTGGAGTCCAGGATTTTGGTCAATTTTAAGATCATTTTCATATTAGTTGTTCAGTGAATCCCCTGGTCCTAAACCAAATAATGTGGTTATGAGTCCAAATCCAGATTATCCAAAGATCAGTTTTGTGATCTCTTTTTTTGGCCAAGAAAGGAACAAAGAACATTGCAAAACAGGATCCCATAACCACAAGACGCTAACAAAAAAAAAGATGCTACAAAGGAATTTCCTTTTTGGGGTCTTCAAACAGCTCCCATCATTGCATGGAGCTCAAAGTCTTCCATAGGAACCTCAATCTGCGTATCTTGATATCAAGATCTAGGGATAAAATGGGGACTTTGAGGGAGGGGAGATAAAAGAATCCCCCTTTTCAGTTGAAGAAAATAAACAAATAAACTGCTATTCTGCTCTCTCTCCACCCCACCCCTCATCCTGCAGTTGGGCCGCTGTTCCCCACCACCACCCGCCATCTTAGGTACGGACATACGACATTGGTGATGGTTGGCCATGATGGTCGTAAATCAAGGATTGCCGTCAAATTGGAAAACAGTACAGATAGTCCCCAACTTACGACCGTATCATATAGTGACTGTTCAAAGTTGCAATGCCACTGTTGACCATTTTTCACACTCATGACCATTGCAGTATCCCAATGGTCACGTAATTTAGAGTTGGATGCATTGCAAGTGACTCGCATTTATGACGATCTCAGCATGTGACTCACTTAAGAGCTGCAACTCCTCACTTAACAACGGTGGCAAGACCGGTCGTAAAGTGGGTGAAAGCTCACTGAACAGCTGCCTCGCTTTGCAACTGAGATTCGGGGAATCCAGATTCACTTAGCGACTGTGTGACTCACTTAAGAGCTGCAACTCCTCACTTAGCAACGGTGGCTTCAGGGAGCCTGCTGGGAGGAAAAACAGACTCTCCCCTCCCCCCAATTTTTGGCTAGCACCCACCTGAGCTGCGCGATCATCAGAGGTGTTTTTTTTACTTTTAAAAGCTTTTTTTCGGCAGAAGAAAAAATGCTTTTAAAAGTTAAAAAAAAGCCTCTAATGATCGCTCGACTCAGCTGGAGTTGGGGGGGGCAGGGATTTTTGCTACTGGTTCTCTGAACCATCCACACCGCCATCGCTATCGGATAAGGCGATCCGGTCCCAACCTGGAGCATTTCACCCCTGCTTCACACACAAACACACTCACACACACACACACCTTAATGTTTCAAAAGAAAGTTACCTTCATTGATGAAGCCGTCTTGATCTTCGGGCAGCTCAATTCCCACCGGAAAGTGTGGAAAGTTTTGCTGGGCTTCGGTGAGCTGCAAGAGAGAGAAAGAAGCCCATCGTCCTGTGGCCCAAGTGTCTTGCAGAGCCATTCCCGTCTTCCCTGGGGCCCCTCCATACAAGTATGAGCGGCAAGAGGTTGAAGGAGGAGGGGGTCCCAAAAACAGTGGGGGACCCAAAGTTCACCGTCCGATTCTCAGTTTGCTACATACGTTGATGGTGCTTTGATGGGCTGCACAGAAGAGAAGCTGGTCCCAGACATACGAGAAACATTCCCAGCCATGTTCCTCGAAGTGCTGTGGAATTGGAGCAAAAAAACCCCTTTTGATTGGAACGTCCTATTCTCGGGAATCTCATGTGGAATTTGGGCCTTGAAGGTCACCCTCTCCCTCTACGGTTATTCCCGGCTCCTGAAATCCCAGGCTCTTTGGATTTGGGTTGGCCTTTCAAGCAAAAGGCCCTAGAAACCCTTTGGGTCTCTCCTCTGCAGTTCTGGCCATGGAGCGTTGCAGTTAAAGCTCTTTGTGAAGAGCTCCCTGCATGAAGGGAAACCTCTCTTGGGACAAGCCCAATTCCCACGAGCCTTCAGGCCTGTCCTCAAGAACAACCCCCCCCTTAGATTATTCCCATAGATGGGAACATTTCACTGGAGTTCTAACGCCTGATTCAGGGAATGTTTCCACAGGCCCGATTTTCCTTCAAGCTCCCTGGGACTCCGGTGCCCTTACCTTCAGAATGAAAATGATGTGCGGTGTTGTTGCACACTGCTGAAGGAGCCCTCGAAGCATGAGGCCAAAGGCCTCCCCCAGCAACTTCTTCTCCCCCTGAAACGAAAAAGAGAGATGATGATGACGTGTGGAGCTTCTTCCCAGCCATTCTCATACCAGGAAGGAAGTCCCGGAAATGTTGCTGGGTTGTTGGTACCTCTGACACCGTCTCCTGCCCGATCTTCATGCAGGACAACCACACGACCCGAGACATCTCCAGCAGCCGGGACTCCACTTCTGGGCTCATGGCCGGTGGAACCTTGCTGGGAGACGAAAGGGGAGAAGAGACCTGAGTGCCCATCTTAGGGAACAGCCCTGGGGTTCATCTTCCCCCAGAGAACAGCAGGCAAAGGAAAGGAAAGGCTGACCTGATGTCATAAATGGCCAGGAAAGCAGCCAGTCCTGCCGTGAAGCTGCTCAGATTGTTGTCCTCCATCAGAGCCTGGCAAGAAACAAGAGGGGAGAGAAGGGAAAGTCAGCCAGGCTGCTCCGCCCCACCCCTGCCTCTATTTCCCAGCCCCCTTTGACCTTCCCTTCTACTCCAGCTTCCCTGCCAGTAAAAAGGGAAGTTAGCCCCAGGATAAGGACCCTTTGCACAGGCCACAGGTGGAGAGTCCAGGGGCCGCTTGTCTCCCCTCCCTCTCCTGCTCCTGTCTCTCCCTCCTGCTTTGCTTGCCAGTCCAGTTGCCACCTGCCTCCCTCGGACTTACCAAGACAGCAAGGCCGTAGAGGTCCTTGTTTCCTGGCTCCGGGATGGCCATTTGCCCACTCTGCTTCAGCCGAAACAGAGTGGCGATGGAAGAGAGGGCCTGGACGATGCTGCGTTCCTGCTGCAAGGGGAAAGAGTCAGGCTCTAAGTCTGGGAGGCTGTGGGGTGTCTTCCCCCAGGGTCCCCCGTCTTCTCCCTTTCAGGAAGGAAGGTGGAAACCCTTCAGAGTCTCTCTCCATCCAGGGGAATATTTTGCCCCCCATTGAGACTGGGGTTCAAACCTGGGAGAAAAGCTGAGCTATGGGGCCCCCTAATTCCAAGGGGAACCTACTGGTTGCTCGGTCTTCTCCATCCTCTCCTGGACCTCTTCCCACAATTTCAGGCTCCTCTGCCGGTCCCGTTTATGGCAGGCAGCCTGAGGTGGTACGTTCTCTTCACTTTTGATGTCCATCTTGGTGAAGAGGATCTTCTTCTTCCCAGTGGTCTCTTTTCTGGGGAAGGAGAGGCAGGTGCTCAGCAAAGTTTTAGCTCTGCCCCAGATGAAAGATTTTTCTGGTTGAGAGAGCTGGCCACGAGGCATCTTCACAGCGAGGCCCTCGGCAAATCTTGCTCTTCTGATATTCTCCCTCCCCACTCGCCAAGATGTGAATAAGTGCCACCGAACCATCTTCAAGGTTCCCCAAAGAGCCAATTGGAAGGAGAAGAGCCAATTGTGGGGGGCCAACATAGACCCAGAAGCTGCAGAAGGAGGGAGGCTTAGTGGGTCAGGAACGGCCTGGCCTTGACCCGTCCCTCTGGGCAACCTGGAATCTGCAAAGATGCAGGTGTGTGTTCTGCATAGCTTTGCATTTAGGTGTCCACTCCTAAAGGAAATCCTTCCCTTTTCCTCTCCATCTTCCAGCCCAATCCAAAATGTCAACTCACCACATCGCTCTCTTTTCCGGAGCTCCACGTCCACGATCAAAGTGACCGACTTTCTCTCGGGAGCCTCGGCGCCTTCCTCCACTTGGCAGGTTGGAGCATCAGCTCCTGTGCCCCTCGCCTTCTTCCTTCTGCCTCCGAAGCACGAGAACCAGCGGAAAAAAGCTCTGGAAGAGAGAAAAAGGAATGTGAGGAAAGGAAACAATGCAGTCTCAAATCCCTTCCTGTGCTGGAGAAGTAGATGGCTCTGTCGTCTATCACGTTTGCACATTCACACGTGCACACACACACACAAACACACACATTATTATATTAGGGGATTGGAATGTTGTAATGGACACTAGAAGAGATAAAAGAACTCTTTCTAAGAAAATTCCTATGCATGCAAAATTGCCTAAATCTTTTTTTGATTTGATGGAAGATTTTGAGTTGAAAGATATATGGAGAAGGCAGAATTTTGATGATAGAGATTATACTTATTTTTCGGACAGGCATCAATCTTTTTCACGTATTGATTTTATATTAATTACCAATGACTTGCTTTCTAGGGTTAGGAAAACAAAGATATTTCCAAGGTGTTTAACTGATCATAGTCCGGTATGGATGGAGTTGCAATATGAAGGTGGAAGAAGATCATGGAGAATAAATGAAAATTTGTTTAGATATGAGGATAATGTAAATCAATGTAAAAAACAAATGAAAGAATTTTTTGATTATAATTTGGGAAAGGGAACTTCGATAGAAATGGTGTGGGACGCGAGCAAGGCCTTTATGAGAGGAAATTTGATATATATTAATAGTAGACAGAGGAGAAAACTACAAAAACAGCGTAGGGATTTAGAAGAGGAAATTCAGAGGAAACAACAATTATTGGTATATATGGATATATCATTTACCCATCTTAAAAAATAAAAACAGAGGACATATGGATATATCATTGGTTCAGGTTTTCTTAGGCCTCACAGCCGGGAGAACTTGACTTGACCTTTTTCAGTGCTACATGACAGACATGATTTATAGTACCCATAGCATTGCTCCTTAAGTTTCTAGTTTTGCTTTCCCTGAGTTAGTTTTGCTTTCCCTGAGTTAGGTTTCTATTCAGGTAAAATGTATGATTTCCTGAAAACCATGTGGTATTTTGCTAATACGTATACTCTAAACGCTCGCTGATTGGTATTGGTAACTTTCTATATGCTAATTCCCTCCTTGCTGTAGTTACCCCTCCCTGCTAAAACTGCATAATAAAAGAGACTGTTGCGATCTAAAGGGGATTCCTTTTTAACAACCCCTTTCTTCGTGCTCTCTCATCTTGAAAAACTTCTGGTGTGGTGTCTTTTATTTGGCTTCTTTTGTCCTTGCGAGGACCTCCTAAATTGTCTCAGCGAGGGCTGAGACTCGTTCCTGCGGGAACCCAGGACAACATCAACAGGGAACCTAGGACAACAAATACGTGTTGCAGACCAGCAGCAACATCTGGGGGCTCGTCCTGTCCTGTTGTGTTGTCCAGAGGCGCGATCGTTGTCTAGTGGTGCGTCACCTTCACCCTCATTGCTTACCCGTCGGGACGCGACACGTGCACACGTAAGTAATGGGCTCCTCGAACTCGAAAGTCTCATCATTGCATAGGAATGAGCTTTACTCTCTGGTGAAGAAGGCTAATTGTTTGCAAAAAGTTAATGGCACCACTGTCTATCCTCTTTCTAAGAAATCTCTTACCTCTTTTCTATCCTATGTTCATGAAAAGTGCCCTGCCTACCCGGAGGAAGGTACTCTTAAGAAGGCTACCTGACGCTTGGGAAAATTCCTCCATGACCACCCTCGAGCTCCGCCTGATATTCTAGTGACTTGGCGGGCCATTACGGCTGCTCTTGGCACCCTCTATCCTAATTCTCCTTCTACTGATTCGGCTGCTCTGCTCTCTTCTACTACGGACGAATCCCTACCAAAGGTCTCTCCACCTTCGTATGAATCTTCTTCTGTCTCTGTAGCTGCCTCTGCTCCCCCTGCAGACACAGCTCTTTCTCCTTCTGCAGCGTCTCCCCCCCCCCGCCGGAGGATACAGACACGGCTGCAGGCACTCTTTCTGCTTTGGTTGCCCTTTCTTCTCTTTCTCTAAGAACTGAACCCCCGATATCGGCTTACCCTTTAAACCTCAATCCAGCGGGAGGGGGACAGCCGATACACGAGAACATCAATGTACGGGTGCTTAAAAATTTAAAAGAAGCTGTTACTTCCTACGGCATTCACTCTCCGTATGTAATGGGATTGCTTGATTCCTTAATAGATACCAATATTGTAATGTTACTGTATGATTGGAAGTCCTTATTTTCCATGTTATTAACACCTGCTCAATTTGTTATCTGGTCCTCTGAGTATAATAAATTGGTAGATGCTGAGATCATGTGAGGCTTGCCTCAAGCAGTCTTGGCTGATCATATAAAAGGAACTGGACCTTTCACAACCTTGGTCCAGCAGCAAAATTGCCCGCGCCGTGCCTTTGCGATCATTCGCCTTTGTGCTATGGGTGCCTTGAAACAGGTAGATGATGCGGATGGCAAGGCTTCTCAAACTTTCCTAAAAGTTATTCAGGAACCCTCTGAGCCTTATGCCACGTTTATAAACCGCCTTCAAACGGCTCTTGAAAGGCAAATTCAAAATCACACTGCCCGAGACGAACTTTTGATAAAATTGGCTTTTGAAAATGCTAATGAAGATTGTAAAAAAGTACTTCAGCCCTTGACTGGAAAACCAGGTGTTACTCTTGCTGAGTTTTTACAGGCTTGCCGTGTGGTGGGAACCACTTCTCATAAAATGTCTGCTCTTGCAGCCGCTATAACTCCTTCTATCCCTCCCTCTAATACTCAAGCTTTTCCTGTTGTTCAGCATGGCAATTGTTTTAATTGTGGGAAGCCTGGTCATTTTAAGAGTCAATGTCGTTTGCCCGGAGGTGGAGGAGCTCAGCAGCGGGAGATATCCTCAACCTACTAATGAAAAGCCAAAAACTATTTGCCCAGCTGCCGTAAAGGCTTTCATTGGGCCTGCAATTGTCCTCAGAATCCTTCTCAAGCTGCAGGGAAACTAATTCTGGGCGTTCAGCCAGCCCCACTTCAAAGGCTGACTTGCAAGCTATTTCTTCTAATCCATCTCTTGCTTTTCCTGTTCGTCTAGCAGTAGATTTTGTATATGATGATCCTGGCTCTGTCTTCACCATGCCCTTGAAAGTTCTTCTTCAGAATCCCATTCCCCCTGATGTTCCTCTTCTCTTATTTCCTAACTCCTCTCTTACTCTTGAAGGAGTCATAGCTGCACCTTTTCTGCATAATTCAGACTCTTTAAAAAACATTTCTCTGGCTGCGATCGGTGATCGCTGCTTTTCTCTGAAGGCTGAAACTGTTGTTGCTACTCTCATTCTCTTGCCTCCCCCTGATCATCCTTCTCTCTTTGCTCTCCAGCAGCCTGTGCAAAACGCCAAGCCAATAATTTCCATTCTTCTCAACGGCCGCACCTTCTCAGGTCTTATTGACACGGGAGCGGATGTTTCGGTGATTCGCACAGCTGAATGGCCCTCTTCCTGGCCTCTTTCTGACGCTTCTACTGTTCAAGGTGTGGGAGGCGCTCAGGCTGCTAAGGTTAGCACATCTTGGTTGACTGCATCTACCCCTCACTCCTCTATCACTGCTTTCCTTCGACCTTTCATTCTGCCCCTACATACTAATCTGTGGGGACGGGATCTCTTGTCTCAACTGCATGCTACTTTAAATATCCCTTAATTTCATATGATGTCTTCTCTTCCTTTATCTCTTGTTTTGAAATCTCCTATCCCTGTGTGGGTGAATCAATGGCCTATGTCACAGGAAAAGGTTACAATCCTGCAGGACTTAGTGGCTCAGCAACTACAGGAAGGACATCTCGAATTCTCAACTAGCCCTTATAATACTCCTGTCTTTGTAATCAAAAAGAAAAGTGGGAAACACCGCCTCCTGCAGGATTTGAGAAAAATTAACGCCATAATTCAGCCTATGGGACCTCTACAATGTGGCCTTCCCAACCCAAACTTGATTCCTCACAATTATGACTTGGTAGTAATAGATTTAAAGGATTGTTTCTTTTCTATTCCTTTGGCTCCTGCTGACAGAATTCTTTTTGCATTCACCATTCCTCAATTTAACAATTCAAGGCCTACTACTAGATATCAATGGAAGACCCTACCTCAGGAATGATCAATAGTCCCACGATTTGCAAAATTATGTTGATAAGGCCCTACAGCCTTATCGTGATGCACATCCTACCTTTTTGGTTTATCATTACATGGATGATATATTAATTGCAGCAGATGGTCCAAAAGGCACTGTTTCTCAAACTCTTACTTTTCTGTATACTATTTTGGCTCAATCTGGTCTTCATGTTGCTCCTGACAAGATTCAAACGCAGTATCCTATGCAGTATTTGGGTCATAAGCTCATGGCATCTGCTGCCATGCCTGTTCTCCCTACACTACATCTCCCAGAAAAAACCACACTTGTTCAACTCCAACAGTATCTGGGAACTCTTAATTGGGCCAGACCTTATCTTTCAATTTCAACTTATGTTCTATCTCCTCTTTTTTCTGCTCTGATTGGCCTTAAACATCCATCAGACACTGTTGTTCTCACACAAGATCAAAAGACTGCTTTGTCTTTAGTTAATATAGCTCTCACCCGGAGATGGGTCGACAGAGCTTTGCCTAATGAGCCTCTTTTGTTTGCTATCCTACCTACTCCTTCTCTCTTAACTGCTCTCATTTTCCAATTGACTGATGGAAAGAAAATGCACATTTTGGAGTGGATACATTTGGCACACACTCCTAAGGCCTCAATTACCACCAAAGCCTTACAAATGGCTCTTCTCTTGGACAAGGGGAGGAGACGTACACGGGCTCTTATGGGTATAGAATTTAGTACTCTGTATGTACCTTTTAAATTAAGTCAATGGGAATCTTTGTTTCAAACATCAGATGCATTGCAAAATGCCTTGGAGGATTGGAATGGTATTCTCTCATGCCATCTTCCTCCAGATCCTCGATTACAAATATTAAAAACTGTTCCCATTCTTTTTTCAACTCCTGTAAGTTCCTCTCCCATCAAAGATGCCCTCACTGTGTTCACAGATGGCTCAAAATCCATAGGTGCCTGTGTATGGCAGGAAAGAGGACAGGACAACTGGCAGACTCGTACTACTTCAGCTCAGTCTTCTGCCCAACAAGCAGAATTGTCTGCCTTTAATCTTGCTCTTTCAATGTTTCCCAATCAGCCCCTTAATATTATCACAGATAGTTTGTATGTTTCACATTTGATCTCCTGTATATACGATGCTTACATTTCTCCCTCAACCCCTGTCCCTTTAATGAGATTTTTTTTACAGCTCCAGGAATTGTTACATCTCCGTGCTTATCCGCTGTTTGTAGCACATATTAGAAGTCATCAACATCTTCCTGGATTTTTATCAGAAGGAAATCATATGGCAGATGAGGCATGTAAAACCAACCCGTCCTCCTGTCTGTATACCTTAACAGCAGGAGAAAGCCATGACTATTTTCATCAGAACAAAAGGCTCTTGTCAAGCAGTTTGGTATTACCCATCAAGAAGCCACTGCCATAATTCAGCAATGTCCAACATGCAGTCTACAGTCATTTGCAGTCCCACAAGGGTCAACCCAGGGTACTAGTGCTTGTGAGACATGGCAAATGGATGTAACTCAATATCCATCCTTTAACCCTTGGAAATACATTCATGTTTGCATTGATACATATTCAGGTTTCATCATGGCAACCTTGCAAAGGGGTGAAACCGCAAAACAAGTAATTAATCATTGTATTCGGACTTTCGTAACGTTGGGATGTCCAAAAACTCTAAAAACTGACAATGGACCAGCCTATACGAGCTCTGCCTTTGCACAATTTTGCCATCGCTGGTCAATAATCCATAAATTCGGCATTCCTTTCAATAGCCAGGGCCAGGCCATTATAGAGAGAGCGAATTTGACTCTTAAACAGGCCTTGGACAGACACTTGGGGTCAAAAGGCATCAGCCCCCGACACTCCGGCGTTGCAAAATGTATTAAATGTTTGCTTGTATTCATTGAATTTTCTTAATCTAACTGGATCTCCTGCCTCTACTGCTGCCTCGAGACATTTTCGCTCCTCCCTCCCTCTTCTCGTCCTCTGGTGTATTATAGGCATCTTCGGATCCAGCTTGGAAAGGTCCAGCTCAATTGATTACCTGGGGAAAGGTTACGCTGCAGTTCAATTGCCTGATCGAGTCCTGTGGGTTCTGGCTCGCTGTGTTCGCCCCTGTCATCTCAATCAACCAAAACAGAAAGATGAAGATCCTCCTGATCCTATCCCTGGTCTCTCTTGCCTCTTCTCTCTCTTATGCCTCTTCCTCTCTTCCTAAATGTACTTTCCTTGAACTTTGCTTATATAAGAGTTCCTTATTGTAGAGTACAAACCCTCTTGGGGGTCGTGCGGAACTTGTTTGCAGACAACGCCATCCCTTGCTGCATCCAGCTCAGTGGATATGGCTAAAGAATGGATATCCAATCCATCCCTCTAACAATACTTACATTATATCTTCTCCCTGTTCCACTTCTCTGTTAATTTTAACATCTCATCTGAAGACTACAGCACTTATGTATGCTCCCTGTTTTTCCCAAAGCAAGAAAGATCTTTTGACATGAAAATTTCCCTTCTCTCTGCTACCCATTTTTCCCCTGGCGGATCTCGCTCCTTGCCCTCTTCCCACGTTTCTACCCCTGCAGCTCTCCGTTCAGCGCTCCTTATCCGAGCACAGCAGAACCTGCATCGTCCATAAATTATACTTGGACTATTTTGGACTTCCAAGGCGTCCTTCATTCCATCTCTAATCGAACTCTGTGGCCTTGGTTTCCTGCACTCTACTTTGACTTTGCTGAAATGCTGGTCAGTGCCCATGGATTTAAACATAAAACAAAATGTAATCCTTCCTCTCGGGACGTCTGGAAAATTGGTCCAGGCCTGTATATCTGCCCAGGACATCTTTCTGATCTCTCCCACCTAGATGAATGTGGGACCATCTCTGATTGGTACTGCAAGTCCTGGCAATGTGTGTCAACCGGAAAGATTTGGTGGACTGCTCCCTATACTACTGACTATATCAAAGCTATACTAGGCCCTGATAACAATTTGCCTTGGAATTCCTGCACCAATTGGGCCTGCTGCGGCGTTCACCTCAATCCTATGACTGTTACTTTTACATCTCATGGAAGGAGTCTTCCGATTACTGAATGGATTAAAGGGAAAAGATGGGGGGGAAGGTCGAACGATAATTCCGGAAACAGTCATCCAGGAAATATATTCATAATTCGTCTTACCATGTCCTTAGAAACATCCCCACCTGTGGGCCCAAACAAACAAGTCAACTCGCCCTTTTTACAGCCCTTGATTAAAAGCAACAATCCATTGGTGTCCCTGGTCTCCTCTGCGCATGATGCCCTTGTGGCAGCCCGTACTTTTCCTAACAATGATAGTAGATGTTGGCTGTGTCTGTCTTCTCAACCCCTTTATGAGGCCATAGGTTCCGCCTACCTTTACCAATAGCACCTCAGATACTGGTTGCAGGTGGTCTAACTCTTCTATAACGGTATCCTCAATTGAAGGTCAAGGTTGTTGCCTTGGGTATGTACCCTCTAACTTTTCTCACTATTGTATCAATGCCTCCTCGGATGCCTGTACTTCCTGCACAATATATTTGTCCAAAGAAAGGCTAGGACTTGACACTGGAGGGTGGACTATAATACACACTACTCTATCAACAGCAGATCTTTCCAAATGTTTAAACAGTCAGTTTTTTATTCCTTCCAATGGCTCTATTTGGGCCTGCTCTACGGGTGCTACTGCATGTGTCAGTGGAGACATTTTACACACAAAACACGCTTTTTGCATTCAGGTTTATCTTCTCCCTAAAATGTCTGTTTTTTCCAATAATGAGTTCTTTTCTCACATAGAAACACCCCAATACCTTCCACGAACCAAACGGGAGGTGGTTACTACTATGACTTTGGCCCTTCTCCTGGGCCTAGGAGCCACTGGTGCTGCAACTGGAATCGCAGGAATGGTTGTGGCTGACAAAAACATCCGCAGGCTCAGTATTGAAATAGATGCTGATCTCAAACGCATTGAGCAATCTATGGTTGCCCTCCAAAATTCTGACCTCTCTCTCCGAGTTGTGTTACAAAATAGAAGGGTTTGGACTTGCTATTCTTAAAACAGGGCGGTCTGTGTGTAGCTTTGAAAGAAGAATGTTGTTTTTACACTGAAAGTTCTGGTGTTGTGCTTGACTCTATGGCAGAATTAAATACCCGATTGAAAGATAGAGAAAAAGAGCGTTCTCAATCCCACACGTGGTATCAGGGAATGTTCAATCTCTCTCCCTGGTTGACCACCCTCCTCTCTGCCCTAGTTGGTCCTCTGATTTTGTTGCTCCTTGCATGTACAATTGGCCCATGTGTTATGGGGAGAGTTCTAGCATTCTTGAAACAAAGACTAAACAGTATTGGAGATGATGTCCTCTTGCTAAGGAACACTGTTGAAAATGAATATAAACAACCTCTTTTAGAATTAGCCTCTGAGGCTGATGAAGACTCTGAATCGGGAACCATTCCTTTGGAAAAGCGTACTGACTCCCTGCGGGCTCTCCCGGAGGGGGGATCCACTGGGGATGTCATAGCTTTAGAAGAATATTACCCATCTTAAAAAATAAAAACAGAGGACATATGGATATATCATTTACCCATCTTAAAAAATAAAAACAGAGGACATATGGATATATCATTGGTTCAGGTTTTCTTAGGCCTCACAGCCGGGAGAACTTGACTTGACCTTTTTCAGTGCTACATGACAGACATGATTTATAGTACCCATAGCATTGCTCCTTAAGTTTCTAGTTTTGCTTTCCCTGAGTTAGTTTTGCTTTCCCTGAGTTAGGTTATTATTCAGTAAAATGTATGATTTCCTGAAAACCATGTGGTATTTTGCTAATACGTATACTCTAAACGCTCGCTGATTGGTATTGGTAACTTTCTATATGCTAATTCCCTCCTTGCTGTAGTTACCCCTCCCTGCTAAAACTGCATAATAAAAGAGACTGTTGCGATCTAAAGGGGATTCCTTTTTAACAACCCCTTTCTTCGTGCTCTCTCATCTTGAAAAACTTCTGGTGTGGTGTCTTTTATTTGGCTTCTTTTGTCCTTGCGAGGACCTCCTAAATTGTCTCAGCGAGGGCTGAGACTCGTTCCTGCGGGAACCCAGGACAACATCAACAGGGAACCTAGGACAACAAATACGTGTTGCAGACCAGCAGCAACAGGTATATAATCCACATGATTTAAAAACTACTGAAGCGATAAAGATATTACA
The DNA here is from genome assembly GCF_028640845.1 of Ahaetulla prasina. Classification (NCBI taxonomy): domain Eukaryota; kingdom Metazoa; phylum Chordata; class Lepidosauria; order Squamata; family Colubridae; genus Ahaetulla; species Ahaetulla prasina. The sequence continues at coordinate 29,851,514 of NC_080549.1, read as the reverse complement.
GAGTCAATTTAATATGTTAATGGCAGATCAGGTGGCAACCAATATACAATATGCTAAACATAATACTTTTTGTAATGCCAATAAATCAAATTGGTTGGCTTATATGTTAAGGAAAAGACAGAAAGCACGTACTATTGAAGGAATTGAATACAAGGGTAAAGTGCGATTTCAACAGGATAAAATTAAAAAAGCTTTCTTGGAATATTATACAAATTTATATGCCAGAGATACAATATTGAATATGGATATTGATAAATATTTGAAAGAATATAAGGTTAAAGGTTTAACTAATGAACAAAGGGAAGAGTTGAATCAGCCTATAACTTCTGAGGAAATTATTTTGGTAATAAAGCAATTAAAATAGGGAAATCCCCGGGCACAGATGGACTTACAGCAATATATTATAAAAAGTTACAGGATGAGATAGTTGGTCCACTTATGGAGTTATTTAATCAGATATTGATGGGAGGAGGAGTACCACCATCATGGAGGACTACTTTTATTTCATTGATACCAAAAGAGGATCAGGATTGTACTAAGCCTGGGAATTATAGACCGATTTCACTCTTGAATAATGATTATAAGATTTTTGCAAAAATAATGGCAAATAGGTTAATGGAAATTGTACAACAAAGGATTCACACTGACCAGTCTGGTTTCATAAAAGGGAGACAAATGAGGAATAATGTTAGGCAGATAGTGAATTTATTGGAATATTTGGAAAAGAAAAATCAGATTCCGGCAGCGTTTATATTCTTGGATGCAGAGAAAGCTTTTGATCGTTGCATTGGGAATTTTTACTTAAATTAACAGACAAAATGCAATTTGGAAATGGTTTTACACGAATACTTAGGGCAATTTATGGAGAGCAAACAGCTCAGATAATAATTAATGGTAGTTTGACAGATAGTTTTAAAATTGCGAAAGGAACAAGGCAGGGGTGTCCTTTATCACCTTTATTGTTTATTTTATCTTTGGAACCTTTATTGGATAAGATAAGAGAGTTAAGGGAGATAGAGGGTATTAGAATTAGAAGATATGAATATAAAGTTAGAGCATTTGCAGATGATTTGGTTGTTATGTTGACTCAGCCTATAAATTCGAGTGTATATTTGTTGGAAGTAATTAATCAATATGGAAGGGTCTCAGGGTTTAAAGTGAATCAAAATAAAACAAAAGTGTTAACCAAAAATATGATTAAGAACCAGAAAGAAAAACTAGAGGAAATAACAGGATTTGAAATTGTAAAAAGGTTAAATATTTAGGAGTCTTTCTTACTTCATCAAATGGAAAATTGTATAAGAATAACTATGATGTGTTATGGAAAAAAATTCAGAAGAAAATGAATACTTGGAAAAATTACAATTATCTTTGTTAGGAGAATAGCAGCTATAAAATGAATGTTTTGCCTAAATTCTTGTTCTTGTTTCAGATGATACCAATAATTAAGAAAGATAAAATTTGGATGAATGGCAGATTGGAATTAATAAATTTATATGGGAAGGAAAAAAGCGAGAGTCAAAATGAAAATAATGCAAGATACACGGAAAGAGGAGGATTAAAATGCCTAATTTAAAACTGTATTATGAAGCAGTTGTTCTTTCGGTAATAAGTGATTGGTTTAATTTGACGGAGGAAAGGATTTTGAATATAGAAGGTTATGATTTATTATATGGTTGGCATGCATATTTATTGTATGATAAGAAAGTAGATAAAGCTTTTAAGAATCATGTGTTGAGAATTTCTCTTCTGCGTGTCTGGAAAAATATTATTATAAGTTAAATTACAAAATTCCTATATGGGTATGTCCTCGGCAGTAGAGAATATAAATATAGAACAGGAACAAGAAATGATTACTTATAAAGATTTTTATACAATGAGAGAAATTTACAACTAAAATCTTTGGATACATTAAAAGAAGAAGGGAGGAATTATACTTGGTTTCAATATGGACAGTTAAAGGCTAGATGGAAAGAAGATCAGAAAATTGGTATCATTCAAAATGAAGAAAATCTGGTTAAACAAATTAGAAATCAAACTCAGGGGCATATAAAGAGATTGTATACTGTGTTGATAGAAATAGATTCTGAAAGAGATTTAATAAAGGATTGTATGATAAAATGGGCACAGAATATTCAAGAACCAATAATGTTGGAAACATGGGGAAAAAATTTGGGTTAGAAATGTTAAATTTACATAGCGCAGAATTTAAGGAAAATTTTTATAAGATGTTTTATAGATGGCATTTAGATCCTAAGAAATTATCATGTATGTATCCAGATATGCAAGCGAAATGTTGGAGATGTAATTGTGATGATGCTACATATTTTCATGTATGGTGGACTTGTAAGAAAATTAAGTCTTTCTGGATAAGAATCTGGTGGATTATGCAGAATGTTCTGAAGAAGAAGATAAAGTTCCTACATAATTTTTCCTTTTGGGAATAACAGCGGACTGTACAGTGATTGAGACTAAGTTGATTTTGAACTTAATAACAGCAGCAAGACTGTTGATTGGACAATATTGGAAGAAAAAAGAATTACCCACAATAGAAGAATGGATATTGAAAGTTTCCAATTTGGCTGAGATGGCTAAAATCTCAGCCTTCTTCAAAGACAGTACTCAAGAAAAATATTTAAATGAATGGAAGAACTGGATTGATTATATTCAAAATAGATATCAGATTAAGAAATTTCGGATTGCTTTTGAATGAAGGATGTTATTTTGATTTTAATGGAAGAAGTCAGGTTATGTGAGAGAAAGATTATAATTGTGTTAGATTTTAAAAAATTTAATGTATGACTGTTTTGTTTAAGGAACTATACCTTGTGTTTGCTCCGGGAAGTCCGGGGGGGGGAGAGGGGTTTAGGAGGGAGGGGGGGAGGGGAAAAAATTTAATTGTTGTAAAACTTTTTTAATAAAAAAAAAAAACATACACACAAGAGAAAGAGGGAGAGAAAGAGAATGATGAGAAAGAGAGAGAGATGAGAAAGAGAGAATAAGAAAGATGGACAAAGAGAGAATAAGAAAGATGGAGAAAGATGAGAGAAAGCAAGGAGAAAGAGAGATGAGAAGAGAGAGAGATGGAGAAAGGAGAATAAGAGAGAGAAAGAAGGAATAAGAGAGAAAGAAGGAATAAGAGAAAGAGGAGAAAGAGGAACAAGATGAGGAGGAGAAAAAGGGAGAGATGAGAAAGGGAGTAAGAGAGAAAGACGGAGAAAGATGAGAGGGAAAGCGAGGAGGAGAAAGACAGAGATGAGAGAGAGAGAGATGGAGAAAGAGAGAATAAGAGAGAAAGAAGGAGAAAGATGAGAGAGAAAGGAGGAGAAAGAGGGAGAAAGATGGAGAAAGGAGAAAGATGAGAGAAAGCAAATAAGAGAAGAGGGAGAAAGATGAGAAGAGAGAAAGAGAGAGATGGAGAGAGAGAGAGATGAGAAAGAGAGAATAAGAGAGAAAGAGAATAAGAGAGATAAGAAAGAGAGAGAGGGAATAAGAAGAAATGGGTGGAAAGTAATGAAGAAACATCTTAGAACTAAGGAGAAATTTGTAGGATTTCCTGCCTAAGCAGGGGGTTGGACTAGAAGACCTCCAAGGTCCCTTCCAACTCTGTTATTCTATTCTATTCTAAATCTATTTCTACTATAGCTTTGTTTTTTCCCCCTAAACTTTATTAACTTTTTAAAAGCATAAAATCCGACCCCACTTCAGCCAAGTGGTTATCCAACCTCTTCTTAAAAACTTCCAGTCTTGGAGCCTTCACAACTTCTGCAGGCAAATTGTTCCACTGATTCATTGTTCTCACTGTCAGGAAATTTCTCCTTCGTTCTAAGATGCTTCTTCCTTATTTCCCCCCCATTTCTTCTTATCCTGCCCTCAGGTGCTTTGGAGAACAGCTTGACTCCCTCTTCTTTGGGGCAGCCCCTGAGATACTGGAAGACTGCTATCATGTCTCCCGTAGTCCTTCTTTTCATTAAACTAGACATGTAAATTAGAACACTTGCTAAGCAACCGGCCATTAAGCGAGGACCACTTGTATTTGGTTTGCCTGAAGGGTTCAGAGCTGCATGGAATCTGCTTTCCTTTGACCCTTTGGGGGATTGCAAAAGGTCCGGATGGGGGAATCCTCGCAGGGGGAACTAGGATCGGAACCACCTAGCCACACCCACACAGTCACATGACTGACAAGCCACGCCCACCAAACAAGCCACGCCCACAGAACTGGAAGTAAAAAAAATTGGAACCCACCCCTGGTGCTCTGGCTCCCTGCCTGGTTTGTATCTCCAGCTTGCAGGTATTTCTAATCTAAGGATTGGTATTTAGGGCAGTTTTTTGCAAGCAAAGAAGCTTTTTGTATTTTTCTACAGGTAATCCTTGACTTACAACACTTCATTTAATGACCAAAGTTAGAATGGCACTGAAAAAAGTGACTTAGGATCGTTTTTCACACTTACGACCGTTGCAACACTGTCATTAGGGCAAAGAAGTGATGTCGAGTTGGCCACACCCACCTGGTCACATGACCACCTGGACATGCCCACCCGGTCACATGACCACCTGGACACGCCCACCCGGTCACAGGAAGCACCGCAGTTGTGAAATGAGTGACCTGGTGGTTAAGAATGCTGCAACGGGCATAAATGATGACCGGCCATAAGTGCGAGGACCAGTCAGAAATCACTTTCTTCAATCCTCTCCATAAGGATACTCAGAATACTCAGAAGGCTGAAAAAGTTATTTTTGACCGGTCCTCACACTTTTGACCAGTCCTCGCACTTACAACTGTTCTCACATTTTATGTTTTGCATCCTATCTTGTCCCCGTGGTGAAGAGAAGCACCGCAATTGTGAAATGAGTGGCACGGTTGTTAAGAATGCTGCAACAGGCATAAATGTCTGAACAGTCGTAAGTGCGAGGACCAGTCAAAAGTGTGAGGACTGGTCAAAAATAACTTTTTCACCCTTCTGAGTAGTCCCTATGCAGATAGCCACACCCACCCAGTCACATGACCACCAAGTCACGCCCCCCCCAAATAAGCCACGCCCACAGAACCAGTTGTTAAAAATTTGAATCCCACCCCTGGTTAAAGATGCTTTGTGATCCTAATCATATGGGAAGTAACCAAACCAGGCTCTTTGTGCCAATAAAGAATTAAAAATAAAACTGCCCTGAAAAGTTTCCCTTTCCTAAGAAGAGAAGAAACGGCTGTTCCCACCCCTGAAATTTCCCAACCCTCTGAGAACTTGGCTGTAAAATTGGGAAGAGCCCAGAAGACTCCTCACCTCATGAAAGCCATCTTCTCTCGGATGATTGGCAGTTAACTGGCAGTTGAGCTGGAGCGATGACATCATCCAGCCAGTAGAATCCCAAGGAGATTCCAAGGATGGAGAATCTTTTCTCCACCTTTTCTGCCCACCCCAATGCCAGCCCAAGGCCTCTGGGACACTCCGGACAAAGCCCCAAAGCTGCCTATTTCTCCCCTTTGGGCTCTTTTGGGGTAGACTGCCTCTTCCTAGGGAAGCTCAGCTAAGCTAGAGGACTGAGCAAGACGCCCTGATGCAGCTCTTGGTCAGCTCCCAGTTCGATTCCTTTTGTGTTGAGATATTGGGGTGTTTTTTGTGTGTGGTGGTGTGCATCCTCTATCAACTCCCTGTGTGTTTTTGCTGCTCAGGTTCAGACCTCTTTTCTGGGTGCCAAAGTCTCCTTTGATGGTTTTAAGGGCAGAGAAAGGGAGAAATTCTCTGCCTGGGTTTTAAATGCAGACATCATTTCTAGTAGCCTAATGAGCTGAGCCCCAAATCCCAGGACCCTCTTTGAGATCCAGTAGGATCCAGGGTGGGAGAAGATCCCATTTTGCCTTTTTGCCCAAGAGAGGCCAAGATCTTCCCAGGTAGATTCTCTGTGATGGATGGAGTCCATAGAGTTGAGTTAAGGGCGGCTAAAGGGAATCGAACCTTTAGATGAGCCTCACTCTTAACTCCAACTCTTTTGGGGGGGGGACTTTGAACATTCGTATTGGGGGGGGGGCTTTTTCAAGGATTGTGATTGGTGGAGGCCCTGTGGACCCAGAGTATCAATTACAGGGGTTTGCCTGCAGTTCCTCAGTTCCAGTTTTAAGTCAATCAATGCTGTTGTATCTATGCTGGTCTGTTTCTTGCCTACTGAAGCCCATTATATCATAAAAGCTCTCAGAAATTGGCTCTGCTTCGACTCCATGACTGCAACAACTGAGGGCAGAAATTCCAGGCCACTCTGTGGTCGTAAGTCAAGGACTGCCTGTGAATGGAATAGAGGGATTCTGGTGAACCAGGCAATAAGGGTGCCAGGGGCTTTTGGGCCCTTTGGTTGCCCAATGCAGGTTATCTGGGGAAGGTCTTCTCCATCTGGGCCTCCAGGGCTCCATCTTCCTCCCCAAATGTTGCAGGATTTTACTAAAACTGGACCTCAACACCATGGACAAGCTAATAATCTTCCCTCTGGTTTCTCTCCACAGGGAAGGAATCGCTGAAAGAGCTGCAGCTGAGAATGAGCTTCACTTTTCCTCGAACCAGGTGAGCGTCCAGAAAGAAGGAGGACCAATGAATTCTCTTCTGCAGCGTCATCGGTCTAGCAGAGTCTCTCGACTTCACCCATTGTAGGGAGATCACTCAATGAAGAGCCCCATTGGTTCTTGCCAAGATTTACTTTCTCCACAGAACTGTCTTCTCCTTCAGGTGAAGAAGGACTCTGCCCGGAGACCAGCTCAAGCAGGAAGAATTTTTGCTGCCGCTGGTTCTGGTCCCTCCCACCTCTGAGTCTAAGATCGACCTTCTCCCCAATAAGAACAGATTCCTCTGCAGGATCCCTTAGCTGACCTCCCCTTCTTCCCTGTGGAATGCTCGGCTCTCTTGGGAAGGCAGCTTGTTTACAGAAAACCCCGATTTCCTTCCTTGAAAGCGTCTCTCTTGCTCAGAACGCCTGGACGAAGCTCCTGATCCTGTCAACCCCAAATGGGAAGGACTTTCTGTGGGTCAGGAGAACTTTTGCCTATAAAGTGCAGATGGAAGTGCTGAGTCAATTTGCATATTTGGCTGTGGCAAGAAGCGCCCTTAAACAAAAAGGCTCCTTTTTATTCTTATTTTTACTAAGATTATCATGGCATAAAATGAAAATAAAGATAGTGAAAGAAGGAGAAGGGTGGAATAAAAGGAAAAGAAAAAGAAAGGAAAGGAAAGGAAAGGAAGGAAAGGAAGGAAAGGAAAGGGAAGATGAAGGACAGAAAGGAAAGGGAAGAAGGGAGGGAGGGAGGGAAAGGCTGCCAAGTCTGAAGATCCCAGGGACCACTTGCTCCTTTATGGTTCCTCTCTTTCCCAGCAAGGAAGCGCAGAAGGCCGCCGAGCAGAATGGGGCTGTTTCACTGATCAGAAGGCCCTCCCCGAATCGCCTTTCCGACAAGCCCTTTCCCGCTGGCCAAGGAGAGGAGCAGTCAGAATAGGGCATTCAGAGGCAGAATCTCTGCATTGGGGAGGAGAGCTTAAAACTTCAATGGAGTGCCCAGAAAAGCTGAGAACCAATAGAATTCACCTTTCTGCAGCGTCATCCTTTGCAATCTCCCTTGGTCACCTGATGGAGAGAGAAAGGAGAAAAGTTTTTCAGTCTGGGGGTCAATCAAGATTCATGACTGGAGGGAGGGTGGACTTCCTTGCCCTCCCTGATGGCGTGCAGTGAATGACTGAAGGGAGCAGCCCCACAGCCAGAGGACTTCTCTGAGGCTGAAGTCCTTGTTCAGAACCCCTCACAGACTCTTCGTCATAGAGGTGCCCCACAGCTGTGGGGTCCCTGTAGAAGCTTCTGCCTTTGCTCCCTTGGAGCTGCTTGTACCCACAGCGCTGTGGGGTTCAGACAGCCAAGAAGAGCTCCGTTTTGGGTTCAAGAACCGCTCTTGTGGATGTCAATGGGGAGGAAGAAGAAAGGGTCCCCTGGGACTCGTGAAGAGAGCAAAGAGTGGGGGTCCCGTCTGGGCTGCCAAAGCCCCTTGAACTGCAGTCTCTTCAATACCAGGATCATTTTTGCTTCCTCTCTCTGCAGACTCTGCCCGGAGACCGATGACGCTCAAGCAGGAGAATTCATTGGTCCTTCCGCTGGTTCTGGCCTCCACCTCAAAGTCCATCGACGCTTCCTCCCCCCAATTCAGAACCCCCGGTCCCTCTTCTGGCGCCCCCCATAGCCAGGGAAGACTTGGGGTGGGGGTCATTTTGTTGCGGTTTATATTTTATTCCTCTGCTCTGTCCTTCCCCGGGGTGTTATCATCCCATGGTCTCCTCCATAAATGAAGAGAGGTGTCACTTTGGGTGGCCTCCTGTCCAGGTGACTTTCAATGAGGAGGAATTTGCAGTCTGTGTCCACTGCCTGGAAAGAGGGGAAGGAACCTTCCTTCCTTCCCTTTGGATGAGTCTGTAACTGGGAATAGCTGAAGAGGAATCAGCCTGACCTGCTCAAAGCTTCAGAGGTCAAAGCAGGCAAGGTTCTCTTCAGAAGGGACTGTCTTCCTCTTCATGATCTCTCTCTCTCTGTCTTCTCTTTGTTTTCTCCATGGACTTTTCCTCCTCACCTGACCAGGTCTCTGAGCTATTTGTGAGTTCTCTTATGCAGCTCTTACAGCAGAGAACCCACCCAGCCAGTCTACCTCAAAACCAACCCCAAATGAGCTGAATCATCCCCAGCCAGATCGAGGTCCCTGCAGTTGAAGAGGAAGGGATCCAGAGCAGTCTGAGACCTTGGATGGAGGAAGAGACTCCTGGGACTGAGGGCCTGTGGCCGCCTCTGCAAATCCCCAGAGCCCAGAAGGTCTGGAGGAGGAACCAGAACACTGAACTGAACCAAAGCTGGGTTTCAACCCCAATCTGGGCAGCTGCCATCTTCTCTCCTAAAGCAGAGAGTTAGCCTCCTTGTCCAAGATGTTGCTGTCTACAGCTGTGGGAGTGAAGAACGATTGTCCCAATCACCTCATGCAGAATAAACCCGACCCTGAGATGGGGCTGTGGGGAATTCAGGAGCCAGGCCTCAGCCCAGGTGCCCAAAGGCAGAAACTTTGGTTTCCCTCACCCAGCTCCTTCTTAGCTATTATTCTCCTGACTCTTGGAAAGATTTCTCCTGACTTGGGTAATGGGCTCTTCCTCCTTGGGGCTTTTGTGAATTAGTTTTTTTGTTTCTTTATATCCGCCCTTTTGACTCAGGGCGGCACAGTGTATAACAATATCTCATTCATTTGTATATACAAAGTCAACTTATTGCCCACCCAACAATCTTCCTCATTTTCCTAATATAAAATAACATCAACCTTCACTAACCTCATAATTGCACTCTGTGTTCAATAACACTCTTCAGCCTGAGCTTCCTTTGAGTTCTGCCCAGTTCTGGCCTCAGAGTTGGAAGGCTTCCTCTATGGAAAGTTTCTGGCTCCAGACATGATTGGGATGTGGGAATGTGAAGATCCTTTGCTCAAAGTGGCCCCTGAAACAGCTAAAGGAGACTCTCCCCATCTGCCTCAAAAATCCCTGATCCCAGTCAGAGCTCAGCTTCTTAAAAAATGAGAGGGAAGAACTGTTCTCTCTCTAGGTTTCCTGTTCTGAGACAGCTGAACTGGTAGCCTGGGAGGAAGGGCCATTCTTCCTCCAGAGGAGTCAATGCTCTATGAGTGTTTCTCCCAGGAATGAGCTGATTTCCTCCTGAGCCTGCAGAAGATTCTTGATTGTTCTCCTTGTAGCCAAAGCCCTAGAGGCCACCTTCCCTTAAACTGGTCCATTTACCTGTCTTTCAGGTGAGGCTCCAAGGACCCACCTGGACACTGTTCAGCATAGGCATCTAAAGTGGGAGGAATTCTTTGTGGTTCAGCACCAGGAAGCAATAGGAATCAGTTCTGTCTGGAGGACTAGAAACTTTGTCCTCACAGATCAAGCCATCTCCATTCTGAGCTGCCTTCTGTCTGCAAAACTCTTGTATTTTCAGGTTTTACTAGAGGCCTTGGCTCCCCTTGGTTCTGAGAATGCTCCCCATCTCACAATCAGAGACCTCATAGATGATTCATTTAGTGACCATAAATGGCTCTTATCATTTTTCCACCTGATCACATTCCCTGGTCAGTGTTCAAAATCTGGAGGCAACTGGCATGTACTTATGATTAGTGTCCCAGAATCATGACCTCCTTCTGCCTTCTGACAAGCAAAATCAATAAAGTCTGCTTCATAACAGCCGTGTTATTGGCCTAAGAATTTTAAACTTCATAACACCTGTGGCAAATGTCATAAAATGGGATCTCATAACAACTGTCTTAGGGAAATTTTGGGCTCAGCTGGTCATAAGCCAAGGACTTTCTGCCTTTCAGTTTCTTGTTGTCAGCTCTGCTTCTGAAGGGCAGCTGAAATTGGACACAATGTGAAACCTCCAAATTTGTCCATTAATGCCCTTATTGGTCTTTAAAGTATAGGCAGTCCTGATTTAAAAAAGGCCAATTTCAAATTAGCTAAACATTGGATGTAAAGAACAAACCACACTCAACAATGTCAATCCTGCATCACAGTTGTGGTCATTAAGCGAATCCCAGTCATTGATGAACTTGGTCAGTAAGCCAATAGAGTCACAAGTCTCAGGCCTGCAGGCAGGGAAGTAAAGGAGGTTCAGAAAAGTTCCTAAAAGCCACAATGTTCCCATTTCTCAGTTCTTGGACCTGGATATTTATTAATAGATCGGCTGCTTTCAAACAGGATCCTTCAATCTGTCCAGGGAGAATCTCTTTCTCTGAATATCTCCCAACCCTTCACAGACAAGCCAAGCTTGGAACAAGTAGGAAATGCTTTAATAAATTGTAGAGTGGAAAATTGCTGAATATCATTAGATGTTGCTCTTTTATTTTCTGGATGAGAAAGGAAAAAATAACAGTAATTTCTTAAAGGTGGCACATAAATCAACAACCCCAAATTGGAATCTGCTGTTTATCAACATTTTTCAAATTTTCCAATATCAAGAAATTTCTCACTGATACTTGCTTTCTGAGAACAGGTCTTTCAGGTGAATCTGCCATTCAGATTTTCATAGCATCAAACACTGGTTAGCTTGCCAACCATTTTTCTTTCCTCTTGCCTCTACATAGATGTTGTACTGAGGAGGAATAATGGCTCAACATTTCTTAAATGTCCTATTCACTCTGATCTGAAAAAATCCTCTAAATGACTATTATATGTTCTCTTTGAAGATTTGTGATGACAGGAAAGCTACAAAATTCAGTCATTAACCATTTCCCTTTGAAACAAATGATATATTTTCTTTCTTTTTTTTTTTATTCAAAAGTTTTACAAAATTTTCCTTTCCCCCTCCTCTCCCCTCCCTTCCCTCCTGACTTCCCGGAACGGGCACAAGGTATAGTTAAAAATAAAACAAACATATGCTAAAAAATTTTCATCCCAACTTAATTATACCCCTACAATCATCAATTCCTAACTTCCCCCAAAAACAATCAAGAACAATACATCATAATCATTCAAAAACAGTCTGATAACTCCCAGTCTGATATCTATGTTGAATATAGTCAATCCATCTTTTCCATTCCTTTAAGTATCTTTCTTGCGTATTGTCTTTCAAAAAGGCTGATATCTTCGCCATCTCAGCCAAATTGGCAACCTTCAATATCCATTCTTCTATTGTAAGAACTTCTTTTTTCTTCCAGTACTGTCCTATCAATAGTCTTGCTGCTGTTATTAGGTTTAAAATCAATTTAGTCTCAATTACTGTACAATCCGTAATAATTCCCAACAAGAAAAATTGCGGCAGGAACTTTATCTTCTTTTTCAAAACATTTTGTAAAATCCACCAAATTTTTATCCAAAAGGCCTTTATGTCCTTACAAGTCCACCAAATGTGAAAATATGTAGCGTCATCACAATTACATCTCAACATTTAGCATATCTGGATACATACGATAATTTTTAGGATCTAGATGCCATCTATAAAACATTTATAAAAATTTTCCCTCAGATTCTGTGCCTTATGAATTTAACATTTCTAACCCAAATTTTTTCCCAGTTTCCAATAATATTGGCTCCTGAAAATTTTGTGCCCACATCATACAGTCCTTTACCAAGTCCCTTTCAGAATCTATTTCAAGTAACACATTATACAATCTTTATATGCTCCTGAGACTGATTTCTAATTTGCTTTACCAAATTTCCTCGTTCTGCTCTATACCAATTTTCTGATCTCCTTCCATCTAACGTGGTTGCTCATATTGAAACCAAGTATAATTTTTCCTTCCTCTTAATACTTGCAGAGATTTTAACTGCAAATTACCTCTTTCAGTATACAAAGATCTTTATATGTAATCATTTCCTGATTCTGTTCTATATTTATATTTCTATGTATGTCTAGGACTTGCCCATATAGGAACCTTATAATTTAGTTTATATTTTTTCCAAACACGCAGAAGGGCATTTCTTAGCACATGATTTTTAAAGGCCTTATCCACTTTTTGTCATAAATTAAATATGCATGCCATCCATATAACAAATCATAACCTTCTATATTCAAAATTCTTTCCTCTGTTAAATTAAACCAATCACTTATTGCAGAGAGCAGCTGCTTCATATATAATTTAAAATTGGCATTTTAAACCTCCCTTTCCGAGAATCTTGAATTATTTTCATTTTAACCCTAGCTTTTTACCTTCCCATATAAATTTATTAATTCCTTCTGCCATTCCTCAAGATTCTTATCTTTCTTAATTATTGGTATCATCTGAAGAGGAATAAAAATCTAGGTAAAACATTCATTTAATAGCAGCAATTCTCCAGCAAAGATAATTGCAATTTTTCCAAACAATCAACTCCTTCTGAACTTTTTGCCATAAAACCTCATAGTTATTCTTATACAATTTCACATTTGACGATGTAATATAAACCCCTAAGTACTTAACCTTCTTTACAATTTCAAATCCTGTTATTCCTCTAGTTTTCTTTCTGTTGTCTGGCCATATTTTTATTATCACTTTTTTTTTCTGATTTACCTTAAACCTTCCATATTGATCAATTATTTCCAACAAAGATTTACTAGAATTTATAGGGTTTGTTAAAGTAATCACCAAATCATCTGCAAAAGCTCTTAACTTATATTCATGTTGTAACTCTAATTCCTCTATCTCCTTTACTTCGATTTTATCCAATAATGGTTCTAGAGTTAAAATAAACAATAATGGTGATAAAGGACATCCCTGTCTTGTTCCATCTTAAAAGGTTCTGTTTCTGATTATAATCTGTGCTGTTTGCTCTCCATAAATTGCCCTAATTATTCTTAAAACCATCTCCAAATTGCATCTTTTCTATTAATTTAAATAAAAATCCCAATGCAATCGATCAAAAGCTTTCTCTGCATCGAGATAAATGCTGCTGGAATAAAATTTTTCTTTTCTAAGTACTCCAGTAAATTAACAATCTGCCTAACATTATTCCTCATCTGTCTCCCTTTTATAAATCCAGATTGATCATTATGAATTCTTCTGCAGAATCAACATTAATCTATTTATTATTAACAAAATCTTATAATCATTATTTAAAAGTGAGATTGGCCTATAATTCCCAGGTTTAGAACAATCCTGTTCCTCTTTGGTATCAATGAAATAAAGAGGTTCTCCATGAGAATTCCCCTTGTATCTGATTAAATAATTCCTTAAATGGACCTAACATCTCATCCTGTAAATTCCTATAATAACTAACTGAGCCCATCCGTACCAGGAGTTTTCCCATTTTAATTGTTTAATTACCAAAATAATTTCTTCAGAGGTTATAGGCCGATTCATTCATCCGTTTGTTCTAAAGTTAAATTTTAACCTTATATTCCTTCAAATAATTATCAATATCCCTATTCAATATATTATCTTTAAGATATAAATTTGTATAATATTCTAAAAAGCTTTTTAATTTTATCCTGTTGATATCTCTTTACCTTTGTATTCTATTTTTTCTATAGTCGTTGTTTTGTCTTTTCCTTAAAGTGTATGCTAACCACCTACCAGGTCTATTTGCGTTACAAAAAGTATTATGTTTGGCATATTGTATATTTGTTGCCACCTGATCAGCCATTATCATATTAAATTGATTCTGTAGTAACTTTATTGCATCTTTAAGTTTTTGATCATGTGAATTATGTATTAATAATTGTTGTTTCTTATAAATTTTCTCTTCTAAATACCTACGCTGCCTTTGTTGCTTATTTCTCTGTCCATTATTAAGATATATTAATACACCTCTCATAAAAGCTTTACTGGAGTCCCAAACCATTTATATCGATGTTTCATTATTCAAATTATAATCAAAAAATTCTTTCATCTGCTTTTTACATTGATTTACATTATCCTGATATCTAAACAAATTTTCATTTAATCTCCAAGTTCTTCTACCCTCTTTTCCATATTGCAATTCCATCCAAACAGGACTATGATCAGACAAACATCTTGGAAATATCTTAGTTTTCTTCACCCTAAAAAGCAAATCATTAGAAATTAAAATAAAATCAATACGTGAGAAGGATTGATGCCTATCAGAGAAAAAAGTATAGTCTCTTTCCTCCAAATTCCACAGTCTCCATACATCTCTTAACTCAAAATCTTCTATCATATCAAAAAAGGATTTAGGCAGCTTTGCATGTGCAGGTATCTTCTTGGAAGAAATTCTCTTGTCCTTTCGTGTATCTATTACTCCATTCCAATCTCCCAATATAATACACGATTTATAATCCCATAGAATCAACTTATCATATAACATTCTATAAAATTTTTCTTGTTGCTGGTTGGGTGCATATATACCAAGCAAGAGAGTCCTTTTTGTTTCTATTGTAAGTTCAATAGCAATATATCTTCCATGAATATCTGCCTCTATTAACTTGGCTGGTATATCTTTTCTCAAATAAACCACTATGCCATGTTTTTTCTCCAAAGCTGAAGCAACAAAATGTTTACCTAACTTTGAGTTTATTAGGTACTTTTGATCTGATAATTTAATATGCGTTTCTTGTAAACAAATAACATCATTTTAAATTGTTTCAAATAATGAAATATTTTCTTCTCTTCTGAGCTGAGTTCAAACCATTGACATTCCAAGTCAAGATTTTATTTGCCATTGGGCTGCTGAAGCTTTGAGCAATCAACTGAAGATCGTCCTCCCGTATCTTCGGTGCTCCTCCACCGCTTCTGTAGCAGAATCCTGAACTTTACTTTGAGTTTGTTGCTCCTTTTCTTTCTTAAGGGCTCCCTCGTCAGTCTTTGTTCTTGTGGTTGTTCCTCAGATGGTAACATCACTGGAATCACCTCAGCTTCCACACCCATTTGAGTCTCTTGAATTCTTTTTCTATTATTTCTATTTCAAATTTCAGCACTGTAGAAAGAAAATCTTTGGCCTTAAGCACTGTGTCAATCGATATCTCTTCCTTGATAATACACTGTCAAACCAACTGGAACCTCCCATCTAAATTGAATCTGGTATTTCTTAAGTTCTTGTGTAAAAAATGTAAAGTCCTTTCTATCCCTTAACATCTTGGGAGGAATCTCTTTCAAAACCTTCAACTCCTGTTCTCCTATTTTCAAGTTTTTCTGAAAAGCAACTTGCAAAATTTGATTCCTCACTGTTCTTTTCAAAAAATAAACCACAATGTCTCTAGGAAGTTTCTTTTGCCTAGCAATCCAAGAATTAACTCTATAAATTTTGTCAATTTGATAAGCAACCTCTTGTGGATCAAGTTCAATAAATTCAGCCAGAGCTGCTGATAAAATTTTTAAATCTTCTCCTCATTCAAACTAATTCTCAGAGCTCCTTCCATCATTCTATACTGCATCACCACCACTTGATCTTCATCAATTTGATTTGCATTCCCCCATTCTATTTTCTATTTGTTGATTTGACTGAACAATTTCTTGCACCTCCTCCTCCACCACCTCCAGTCTTTTGCCAAACCTTGAAAAGCCATTAAGATATCTTCTCTTATTTTTTTATTATTCTCTTTTATTTCTTCTCTTATTTTCTCATTATTATCCATAATCTCCTTAAACCTTTCTTCAGACACTTTCCCTTGCTCTTTAATCAGATCTTCTAAAGCTGGTTCAGAACCCCTTCTACCCCCAGTCTTAGGTGGTTTAGTAGCCATTTCAGTTTTTAAAATTCACAAAATATAAGTCTAGAAACTTCTCTTTTCCCCTTTAAGTATAGGAAATCACTTCACTTCATTAAATCACACATAACATTTCTTATCTTCTTCTTAGTTACAAGGCTGTTTAGAATTCCATTCACTTTCACTCCCTTTCAGGTGCCATCTTAAAGTCAATTGAAACAAAGAAAAAAAAGTTTCTCTTTTTAAAAGGGAGAAGTCAGGAGATCAAAAATACTTGCAATCCAGTAATTGTTGGACTCATTCCGTCTGCTTAAAGAGATCCATAAAGATAAGACAAATAGCAGAGATGGACACTTTCTTCTTTTTAAATGCGCACTGAAGTCGGAAATGGCAGGAATATTTATGGGACCGTCGACCCTCAGGGCTCTGTAATTAAAAAACAAAGCCCTGGGAGGTCTGAAAGCAGCTCTTATCTTTCCTTTCATCCAGGGAAAGATTAAAGCCGGCTTTTCCTGGCTTTTACGATGTTAGTTCCCTTTAATTAGGAGCTCAGCGAAGAGGTGGCGCCATATCAAATAGATATGATTTTCTTTGATTTGCATATACTACTGCATACTTTAGTTCAGCATTCAATACCATCATTAAGACATTCTTCTAACTAGCTAAAAGCTACAGGTAGAACAGACTTGTAAATGGATAGCTTCTAACAAACAGGAGCAGCAGGTGAAGCTAAGCAAGATCATCAATACCTGTAGAATTCTTTAGGCCCCATTGTGCTCTCCCTTCTCTTCTCTCTGTATAATGACTGCATGAAAGATCCATCAGTTAAGCTACAAGTTGAGATGACACAACAGTGATTGGTCTCATTAAGACAATAAGAATCTTGAAAGGTCAAAACTCCTTTGCAAGCAAAACAATCTGGAACTGAACACACTAAAACCTTAGAAAGTGGTAGACTTTAGGAGAAACTTCCATACTTACCTCTCACAATTTGACAAACACAGTATCAACAGTAGAAACCTAAATTTCTGGGTTCTATCCTTATCCAAGATCAAATGGACAGCTAACATCAAAAACATCATTAAAAGGACAACAAAGAATGTTCTTTCTGCCAACTCAGTAAGCTCAAACTGCCCAGCTGCTGATCCAATTCTACAGAGGAATTATTGAGTCTGTCATTTGCACTCTAGAACTGTCTGGTTCGGTTCTGCAACCCAACAGAAAAACACAGACTTCAGAGGATAATTAGAACTGCAGAAAAATAATTGCTACCAACTTGCCTTCCATTGAGGACCTGTATACTGCAGAATCAAGAAGAGGGTGAAAATATTTATAGATCCTCTGACTGGACATAAACTGTTTCAACTCCATCCTCAAAACGCTATGAGCACTGACACCAGAACAACTGACACAAGAACAGTTTTTTCCAGGCCATCACTCTGCTAAACAAATAATTCTCAACACTGTCAGACTATTTAAAATCTGCACTACTTTGGTCATAGTTCCCATCACCAATCTCTTTCCACTTATGACTGTGACTATAACTTGTTCTGGCAACTATGATTTATATTATATGACCATCAATTTATGTTTGTAAATGTGGATGAGAACTTTCTTTTATGTCTGAGCATATGCACCAGACAAATTCTTGTGTCCAATCACACTTGGCCAATAAAATTCTATTCTATTCTATCTAAGTCCAAAATAAATTATAATTTATTTCAAATTAAAATAAATCTTACAATTATTTAAATGTCATAATAGTCTTATGTCTCATGTTTTACATTTTTCTGGCTGAGCTGCTCCTTTGTGTTCAGGTCTGGCCTGAAGGATAATGTAGCAGATGAAGATGCAGCCCAGCAGACCAGCACTGGAGGCCAGGATGGAAGACCTGCACAGCCACCATGTATTTCCCTTTGGTGCTCAGGTAGGTGGGCACAAAGTCACCCAGACACTGCAGAAGACCAGCATGCTGAAGGTGATCAGCTTGGCTTCGTTGAAGGCAGGCAGGTTCCTGGCCAGAAGCCACCGTGAAGCAGGCGGCAGCCAGGAAACCCATGTAGCTGAGGGTGATGTAGAACAGGACAACGCCTTGCATTGGGCGATCTCTCCAGGCTGGGAGTGGAAGTCAGAGTCAAGAGAAACTCCCAGCCAGGCGGAGCAGATGATAATTTGGGCAGCAGAAGAAGAAGGATGATGGAGTTGTGGCTCTTTAACCATCTCTTCACCCGGTTTCCTGGTTTTGTGGAGGAAGGCCAGTACCACCTGGTTTTGGCCAAGAGAAGAAACGCAACAGAAGATGATGCTGAACCTCTGTCGGAGAAGGCAGGTGGCTTTCCTTGGTTGACCAATAAAGAGAGAGAAGGAGACAAGAAGCAAAGCAGGAGGGAGACCAGGAGGATGTAGGAGAGGTCCCGGTTGTTGGCTTTGACAATTTCGGTATTTAAGATGATTAGAACAAGGCCAGTGATTAAGAACAAGAATACAAAAGAACCAGGATGATGCCCAGAAGTTCTTCATAAGACAGGAAGGTTATAACTTTATACATTGACTCTGTCCACATTTGATATTTGTCATCTGGACACTTGGTGCATTTCCATATCTGAGAAAGCAAAAAGCAACTTTTTAAAATTCTTCTTTATCTTACAAAATACCTTCTTCATAACAGCTGATACCACATGCATTTCAAGAAGTATTTCTTTCATTAAAGTCACTCCTTTGAAATGGTATAGGGTCTCCTGCTTGGGCAGGGGGCTGAACAGAAGTCCTTCAAGGTCTTCCAGCCTCTTCTGACTGATTGATCTACATGACTGGTAGATATCTGTAATGAGTTCCCATAACTATCCACAGCAGCACATTATGGACCAGTGACACCTTCTCTGATCTCAGGAGGATCCAATATACAGTGGATTGGTCTTTCAGAAGGTGGAACAATTCATCAAGTTCAGAACTCAGATGTTCCTAGAAAGGTAAACTTAGCAGTTCATATCAAACTAAAAAGCCAAAGAGATATTTCCTCTGCTGTTAATAAAATTTGATTGCCACCTCTCCTCCCATCTCTTCCACAAAACCTCCCATTTTCCTCAAGTGATCTACCTTCCTGAGTGAAGGTTCTGGCCAAGGAGGCAGTCGTGGCAGAACTGGCTCCTTCTGCACCCTCTTGACAGATCCAGGATGACAACTTTCCACACATTTGGACTGAGGCAGGGACTAAGCAGAAGAAAAGGAATGCCAAGGAAAAGATGTTAGGACTCTCCATCCAGGGAAAATGGAGGTAGAAATGGGTGGAGACAAGTAACCTCTGGTCTTCACTGTGGTAAATATGAAACCTCTGACTATTTCTAAACAGATGCAGGAGGTATAATAACTGTTTTTCTTATAAATTTCCTCTTCTAGATACCTACGCTGTCTTTGTTGCTTATTTCTCTGTCTATTATTAATATATATTAATACACCTCTCATAAAAGCTTTACTGGCGTCCCAAACCATTTCTATCGATGTTTCATTATTCAAATTATAATCAAAAAATTCTTTCATCTGCTTTTTACATTGATTTACATTATCCTGATATCTAAACAAATTTTCATTTAATCTCATCATTTTTAAATTGTTCAGGCGCCATCTTAGAGTCAATTAGAACAAAGGAAAAAAAAAATTCTCTTTTTTAGAAAGTAGAAGTCAGGAAATCAAAAATACTTGCAATCCAATAATCGTCCACTTGCACTCATTCCGTCTGCTTAAAGAGATCCATAAAGATAAGACAATTAGCAGAGATGGACACCTTCTTCTTTTCCTGCTTTTGCAGACACGCACTGAAGTCGGAGATGGCAGAAATATTTATGGGACCCATCGACCCTTCGAAGCTCTGCTTAATTAAAACAAAGCCTCTGGGGAGGTCTACCAACATTCCTGCGCTCTTATCTTTCCTCTTTCATCCAGAGAAAAAGATTAAAGCCGGCTTTTCCTGGCTTTTACGATGTTCAGTGCGGAGCCCCTTTAATTAGGGCTCAGCGAAGAGGTGGAGCCACCCGGAAGCCTCAGGGTGACAATTTTCCACACATTTGGACTGAGGCAGGGACTAAGCAGAAAACAAGGAATGCCAAAGAAAACATGTTAGGACTCTCCATTCATGGAAAATGGAGGTAGAAATGGATGGAGACAAGTAGCCTCTGATCTTCACTGGGGTAAATATGAAACCTCTGACTATTTCTAAACAGATGCAGGAGGTATAATAACTGGCAGATTCTTCATTTAGTTCCTCCCTTTTGCTTTTGGAATTTAACGTTACAATAAAGTAACGTTCCTTTTTTTTAACTTTTCTTTATTTACTTTTTCTTTTCTATTTAATAAAAATCTATTTCATAAAGTCTTGAGGGATGGAATTGAAAAAAGATTTAAGTATGATGATATATTCATATTAAAACTGAGAATAAAATTTACTGTAAAAATTTTAGGAAACTTTTATTCCATTTGATTTTTTAACCACCCTGGAGACTATAGGTTTAGCCCATTTGAAATGGGACCTCAGGTTTTGGAAAACAGAGAAAGGACACCAAAATTTCTCCTACCTTATTGAGCAACTTTAGCCATGAAAGAGCATCTTGTTTGATAGTAAATCTCTGTCTTTTAAAATTCGCCAGAATCCGTTTCCTGGCATCCTCCTTGGGGAGAACCAAGAAGCCCCAAATGGCCATATCTGCCGTTATCTCTCCATTTTGATCCAAGTACATTTCTCTCTGAGAAATATTGCAAAACTCGTTCTTCTTCAGAAAGGGATGAAACTAGAATGGGAACATCCAGGAATTTGAAAACCAGAAAACTTTTGAATGCTTTTTCTCTCAGCCACAATGCTTTCCGGATGGGACTTAAAGGAAAGCGGAGGCTCACAGCTGCTAAATTGCACAAAACGCTCTCTCTCCCAGCAAAAGCAGCAAGGAGAGAAGCAGCTGCCACCCAGAGAGCACTTGGAACATCTCCGCGAGCGACCGAGGCTCAGCAAGAGACGGCTGCGAGATCTCTGCTGCAGCACTTTCCGGATGGGACTTCTTACAGGTAAGAAGAACTGTCCAGGTCCGGTGCTTCGGCCTGAGGGGCTGTAGTTTGAGGCCAGAAGGGGGCAGAGGCAAGACCGGAGCCGGGGATTGACACGTTCCCCAACCTGGCCAAGGCGGAGGGGAAGTGGGTGGAGGCTCCGGGGCAAGGCCGGAGCCAGGGAATGGTGCATTCCCTGACCCGGCCGAGGGGTAGGGTGAGTGGGTGGCATGCTTACCTTTGGTGAGCAGAGTGGGTGAGGCCTGGAGGCGAGGTGTGGAGATTAATTGGGTCGCATGGCGAAGAGAAGATAATATACAGGGTGGGGTGGGGCGGGGTGAGTGGGGCCAGCCAGTGGTGGAATTTGCCAATTCTCCAAACTGCGCAAAATCTTAACAACCGCTTTGCCCGAAATGATCCAAACTGGCTAAATCCCACCCCTGCCTTGCAACTGAAGGCGAATTTGCACAAAATCTACGTGAACTTCAGGGAAGGACAATGAAGCCAAGGAAGAGATGAAAGGAGCTGCTCTTAGCCTTGAGGGAAGACCACAAGGAGAAGAGCTGAAGATCAGGAGGAGTCTGGGAGACCTTTTCCAACTGACACAATCTCTCGGTTGGAGAAGGGAGGATACAGCCCTCTTCCAATCACTGACACATGTTACACACGAGTGAAAGATCTGCTCACTATTATTCCAGAGTGTCAGACACAGAAAAAAGAATTCAGTTTCAAGAGAGGAGATTTTAGCTGAATGAGAGAAAAATACATCATAAAAGGATGAGCTGTTTTAGAGCTGAGCCAGTAAAGCAGAATGCAAAGACAGAGCAGCCATCAGTCAGAGAAGCTTTAACTGGGATTCCTGCAGAGAGAAGGGGTTGGGCTAGATGGTCTCAGGGTCTCCTCCAAATTTATAAAGGCTCTCATGCCACAACAGGTAACTATTGTGCTGTTGTTGCTCTAGCCCCACCTGGTGGCCGGGGGCAGATAAGCCTAAGTATATGGTCTGAAGCCAGACTCCATTTTCTGTCAGCCTTTGGAGAAGACGGAAGCAGCCGGTTTGACCGAGTCACACGGTCATCCGGAGAGACCTCCATCCAGGGGTGAAATCTAAAAATTTTCCCTACCTGTTCTGTGGGCGTGGCTTAATTGGTGGGCATGGCTTGGTGGTCAGATGGCTCGGTGGGCGTGGCCAATAACAATAAATAATAAAAATAATAAACAAAGTATAAAAAAACAATAAGAGATACCAAAAACCAACTTTCACACTTTACACACACACAACACAACACAACTGACTCACATACAATGTAAAAGCAGCTGCACTTCACACTTCACATAGCCACAAAAAGCTCAAACTTTCACACTTTACACACACACAACTAACACACACACACACACACACACTATGCCATATACAGCTTTCTGAGATTTTGTGTGTTTGTGTAGTTAGAGTGAAACACTACAGAAACACACCAAATCTCAGAAAGCTGCACAAATATTTTATTTTATTTTATTGTGGACTTCAAATCCCAGAGTTCCTCAGCAAAGCCAGCCAGTTGATCACCGAGGAAATAGATCAGCTGAGCGATTGATTCTGTCTGGCTGAAACTGAAACTGCTTTCGGGCTGTGGCCATGCGTTCCTCAGTAATCAGGTAAGTGCCTTAGAATCTCTACTTTTACTTGTAGAAAACAGGTTTTCTACAAATAAGAGTACAAGTAAGGTTCTGCTGTTTTTTACTTTTAAAGGCCTGTTTCGGCTGAAGCAAAACCGGCTTTTAAAAATAAAAAAAAAACACCTCTGCAGATGGTGCGGCTCAGCAGAGGCAGGGGGGATTTTTGCTACCGATCCTCCGAACCAGCAGCCGCCATCGCTACTGGATCACGTGATCCCATCCGATCCGGGAGCATTTCACCCCTGCCTCCATCCCTCACACGGAGCATCGCTGGAGAGGTTCCAGCTGCTTCTTTGTTGGCTGTTAGTTAATGATGCTTATCTCCCATTCATATTTGATTCTCACTATTGGCATCTCCTCCGTTTCACCCTGCCCTGTTCTCCCAATAAAAGACCCAGATCCATGCATTGGAGGAGAATTGGGGGGTTTAGCTGCCTGTCGAGCTGCACACAGACCCACAGACCCACCTGCAGTGGGGACGGAACAAAGGAGAAATTCCACCATCCTAATCACATACTCACAAATACAGGAATTTATTTAAAAAAGAATACAGCATTTTAAAATGAGCAGATTTTAATATCAAAATGCCATGGTATCTATTGTGTTTCCCCCAAAATAAGACCCTGTCTTATATTTTTTTGAACCCTGAAATTAGTGCTTGGCCTTATTGCCATGCGCTCAAAAGCCCGACTGGGCTTATTATCAGGGGATGTCTTATTTTGGGGGAAATAGGGCACTCTTTGGAACCATTATTCCCTGAGTAATTAAATTGGCCAGATCTGTTGAGACGGTTCCCCTCCTTCTCCTCTGGATTCCTTCTCCAAAGGATCTAAGATTAATGGATCCATATCGGGATCCCTTACCTGCCATGGCTGAAGCCTTGGAGACCCCAACCTCTTTTCTCCCTCCTTCCTTCTCCTCCTCAATCTGGAGGAATAGGCGGCATTCATGGCATGGGCCAGAGTCTGAATGAGACTGTAATATTGATAGTCATTTGGGATCCTTTTCCTGTTCCTTTTCTCCTGGGTCTCCAGTGGGGCTTTCTGGGTGCATCTTCTGCGGCCTTTGACAGAAAAGACGTTCTTTGAAAGAGAACACAGAAAATAAAGATCTTGAAACTTGTCTTCTACAAAGAACTGGGATTCAAAGGCACCATCCTTTGCCTTACTTTTTGTCAGATAAGCAAAGTTCCAAATACTATGGACGTATTTGAGAAGTCTGCGCTTGTTTAGTGTGTGCCCTAAAAAATGTGTGAGGATCCAGACTTTCCCTTCAACAGTTCCTGGCAAACGGAGAAGAATTTCATGGAAAGGAAGAATTCTGTCCCAAATGGTCTCATATTCCATGAAGTGAACAAAGATGTTGACTTGTCTCCACTCAGAGAGGGCCTCCCTGGGAGCTTCTGCATGTTCAGTTGTTGAGAACAGTTGCGATATAACCACACAAATTCCATTCCTGACAAGCATAGGAGGGAAAGTCCTCATAAAATTCTCTCCCTTCTCAGTGTCTGAAGCAAAGAGGCCAATCAGGGTCCATCTGAAATGGAGGAGGAGCTGGACAATGGCTGGGTACTGGATCCCTTCTTTGGGGATCATCCGATAGAAAAAGGGGAATTTACTTTTGTCACTCAGAGCCTCTGAAGCAGTTTCAAGATTGATCTGAAAAAGCAATGAAGAATGCTGTGTTACATTTGGGGTCAAATCAAATCCAAAATATTAGATTTTAATAAATCCAACCTAGTTCTCAGAATGTATTAGAATAATCAGACATTGTTTACAATATTAGTAAGATTGTATAATAAAAGTAGAAAATAATAAGCAAATGAAAAAACAATAAATAATGTTTATAATAATAATAATATAATACAAGAATAATATAATAATAATATAAAATACACTAGAATTTTATGAATTGCACCCAGAAAAACAAGCTTCACTGGTTTTCCTTGAGGTTCAAAAGGCATTTGATAATTTGAATTGGAATTTTCTAAAAGAACAACTAAAATTTATGCAATTTGGGACAAAATTTGAAAAAAATGATTGGGGAAATTTACACAAAACAAACAGCAAGAGTAATCATAAACGATGATACTACAGAACAATTTGGAATAACAAAAAGGGTAAGACAAATTTGCCCACTCTCTCCACTATTGTATATATTATCACAGGAGATGCTATTAAAGAATGTTAGAGAAGATCAGGAAATAAGGGGTCTAACAATAAAAAACAAGGAATACAAGGTTCAAGCCTTTGCTGATGACTTGGTATTCATAACAGAAGACCCTCTAGAATCAGGACCAAAATTAATTAAAAAATTAGAAGCATTTGGAGAAGTCGCAGGACTTAAGATTAATAAAAATAAATCAAAATTAATAACTAAAAATCTTACAAAGAAACAGGAAAGAGAATTGGAAATTAATATACAAATTCATATAACTAAGAAGATAAAATATTTAGGAATTTGGCTAATGGCAAGAGGCTCCTTTATAAAAGAAGATAATTACGACAAATTAGTAAAACAGATTACAAAGGATTTGAATAATTGGAAAAATTTACAAATATCACAATTGGGTAGGATAGCCACCATTAAAATGAATATATTACCAAAACTCCTATTCTTTTTTCAGGTTATACCAATAAAATTAGAAAATAAAATTCTTTGAAACATTAAACAAAATAACAGCCAAATTCATATGGCAGGGAAAACGTCCAAGAATAAGACTTAAATTTCTACAGGATACAAAGGATAGAGGAGGAGTAGCACTCCCAGAATGGGAACTATATTATCAAGCAGCAGGCATAACCTGGTTAAAAGAACGGATAGAACTATTTATTTATTTATTTAATTAGATTTTTATACCGCCCTATCTCCCGAAGGACTCAGGGCGGTTTACAGCCAGATAAAAATAGACAAGAATAAATACAAGATAAAAACAATATTTAAAAAACTTATTAAATTGGCCCAAATTAAAATATAATTAAAACAGTAAAAACCCCATTTAAAACTGAAATCTTACGCCAGTCCTGCGCAAATAAATAGATATGTCTTCAGCTCGCGGCGAAAGGTTCGAAGGTCCGGAAGTTGCCGGAGTCCTGGGGGAAGCTCATTCCAGAGGGTGGGAGCCCCCACAGAGAAGGCCCTTCCCCTGGGTGTCGCCAGCCGACATTGCTTGGCGGACGGCACCCTAAGGAGTCCCTCTCTGTGAGAACGCACGGGTCGGTGAGAGGCAATCGGTGGCAGTAGGCGGTCCCGTAAATAACCCGGCCCTATGCCAACTAAGGGATAAAAGAATATTAATAATAGAAGGACACGATTTACAGGCGGGGTGCATGCATTTATTTGGGATGGAAAATATAAAACACATAGTTATTTCAAAAAACATATAATAAGAAATGCATTATTACAAATTTGGTTGAAAATTTAAAAAAAAGCACTATACAAAAATCCCAATTTGGCTTTCACCAACAGAAGCACTAAAATATCCAAATTTAACAGAATTAAATAAGATAATAAGATACAGAGACCTAATAGACTGACAAGGGAAAACAAGACAAGAACTGGAGTTAGACTTAAATAGAGAAATAGACTGGTGGACATATACTCAAATACAATCAAAATACAAAGACACAAAAAATTAGGAAATACAAATAGAACTACATGAATTAGATAAAATTATACTTAGGACAGAAGAGAAGCTAATTAGCAAGATTTATAAATTTTTGTTGTGCTACAAAATGGAAGAGGAGATAGTGAAAGATACAATGATTAAACGAGCACAGAATTTAAATTATACAATAGATTTGGAGAGATGGCTAGTAAATGTGGCAAGTAAATTCAAAATTAACATTATCCACGTCATACAAGGAAAACCAGTTGAAGATGTTTTACAGATGGCACCTTCCACCTACAACACTTGCAAAGATGTTCCCAAATAATAATTCAACATGTTGGAAATGCAAAAAAACTCATTACCATCTATGGTGGACGTGTCCGGCGACCAAAAAATTCTGGTCAAATATTAAAAAATGGCTAGAAAAAATAACAGAACCACCAGTTGAAAGCAAACCGGAAACATTTTTATTAAGAATCTTTACAAGACCATATATCAAAGAAATAAAATATTTGATTCTACATATTGTAACAGCTGCATGAATAACTAACGCACAAAATTGGAAACAGAAAGAGATACCAACAGATGAAGAAGTGATAGGGAAAGTTTTAGAATGTGCCGAAATGGACAAGTTAACAAAAGAAATCAAAGAGAAAGAAGAGACAGATTATTATACAATCTGGAATAAATGGTATGAATGGCTTGAGTCTAGAAATAAAGGAGAAAAATAAAGGGGAGAAATTAGAAGGTACAGAATTTATTAGAAATGTACAATATGTAGATAATCTAGAAAAGTAAAGCTATTAATATTAGATAATTTAATGTAAATAAAGAAAAGGGGATAAGAAAAAAAATAAAATAACAAATGTGATATGAGGGGAAAGGTATAAAACCGAGAGAAGACCACTAAGAAACGCTGTTTAGAAATAGGAAATATTTATATGTTATACGTTGTGTGTCTGTCAGATTGTGTAAAAAAATAAAAATAAACAAAAATAAACAATGTAAACCATATTACTGTATCACCCCTACAATTTACCGCAATTGGATTAACATGTGCAAATGCCAGCTGAAGTATTCTATTCCAATAAAGGGCCTATTATAATTTTTGGGAATTGCTGAATTTTTTCTGCTTCTATATTCCAGATTCTTTGTGGAAGAAACGTTTTAGCTTCTTCTCCAGTTATACAAGAAACAGGGAGACCTCAGTTCCTAATACGATTTGTCAGTTGTGTAATCCAAGAGGTTTTTGATTGAAGTTTTGTCTGGTCTAACAGCCACAATTTTTGGAGTCTGTCAGTTTCCATAGATTACATTTTATGCCAATATCCATATTTTCTTATTTTAGAGAAGGCAGAAATTGTGTAAATTCCCAAATCAGCTCTGAGGGCAGCAGCTGGAGTCCTTTTATCCACCCCAAGATACTCCTCAGAGGCTGTGATTGGGTTGGTTCTGCTAGTGGTTTCTCTCTGAAGCCCCAAACATCAGATTGATCTAAGAATATGGGGGAAACCTTGGCCTCATATACTTTAATATTTGGGGCTGAGGAAGTTGGAGAGCTATGAGGTTTTCATTTAAGTCTCACTTTCACTCATGTCTTTGATCTTTGATCTTCTAAATGAGCTCCTTTGATGATGACGGAGCCAAGATTTAGCCCCAGAGAAAACTACCCCAGGTAAGGAAAGGTGTTACTTACTCTATTGGCTGATCATCTATGGCTACGATGTCATTTTCCAAAGACCGTAACTTTCGAACTTGATTTATTAATTATCAGATAATTATTATGGCAAAACAATCCAGATCTTCTTCACAGTGCATATAATCCAATGTTTAAGTATGGTAAATCACATGATCAGTATAAATCATGTACCTGTAACAGAACTTGAAATAGAACAAAAGGGTTGGAAGGGATCTTGGAGGTCTTCTAGTCCAACCCCTTGCTCAAGCAGAAGACCCTAGACTATTCCAGACAAGTGGCTGTCCAGTCTCTTCTTAAAAGCCTCCAGTGATGGACCACCCACAACTTCTGAAGGGGAGACCTTCCATTCCTCACCGTTAGGAAATTTCTTCTTATTTCTAGGTTATTTCTCTCCTTGATTAGTTTCCATCCATTGTCTCTTGTCTTGCTTTCTGGTGCTTTGGAAAATAGATTGACCCCTCTTCTTTGTGGCAGCCCCTCAAATATTGGTACACTGGGACATTGATGAAGGTGTTGTAGAGCACTGGGCCTAAAATGGAACCTTGGGGTCCCACCATTGCTTGTTTCCCTCCATGGAGACCTAGTTCCATTGAGGACCACAGGCTGAGTCCATCTGGGGGTGATGCTGTCTATCCCACCTATTTTTAGCTTACCGAGAAATAGGTTGTGGTTTATTTTGTCAAAGCCTTTCTGAAATCCAAGTATACTATGTCCACTGCATTTCACTGGTCCACTAATTGAGCAATTTTTGTCAAAGAATGAAATAACATTTTTTTTTTTTTTTTGTTTACATTTATACCCCGCCCTTCTCCGAAGACTCAGGGCGGCTTACAGTGTATAAGGCAATAGTCTCATTCTATTTGTATATTTACAAAGTCAACTTATTGTCCCCCCAACAATCTGGGTCCTCATTTTACCTACCTTATAAAGGATGGAAGGCTGAGTCAACCTTGGGCCGGGCTCGAACCTGCAGTAATTGCAGGCTACTGTGTTCTTAATAACAGGCTTTACCAGCGTGAGCTAAACCGGCCATTTATTTATGATCTGTTCTTTGATCTTCCATTAGTTGAAGTAAGTTATTAATATCTCTAGGCTGAATAACAAGGGTTCAAATATGCATCTTTCCCTTCCCCCTTGGTAAGCATAGAACCTTCTTCTCACGGCTCCACTGAGCCCAAACCTCCCTCTCAAACAAAGGCTTGGATCAGGGCCAACAGGCTGAGCTCCATTTTGAGGGCAATCAATTTTCTCCTCATATTTCTCTCTTTATTGAGTCAAATGCTGCACTAACGTCTAGTTTTACCTCACTGATATAGATTAGATATTTCAAGACAAATTTGTTGCCAATATTAGATTATTAACATGCATTATTTCTTATAAAATCTATATAGCTTTTCACTCTACCTAAAATCTTTTGGTTCTTCTGCAAGGAGTGCATTTTTCTCAAGTTTAACTAAGAGGATCATGGCATAAATTTTAGCCACAATATCTGTTAGTCTAATTGGCCTATAATGGATACAGTCCTTTTTATTCCACTTTTTAGATAGATAAAATGCTACTATTGCCAACTTCAATCCGACGGGATACGGCTGGCATTATTTAGCTGTGAAAATGAACATGTCAACAACCAGGGATATTTTCTGATCAGTTAAATAGCTGGTAGAATGTCTTCTCCAGGTAATGTATTGCTTGCATTTCAGGCCTTTTATGATTAATCTCAACATGAACATAATGGGGTAAAATATTGACATTTTTTGCTAATATGGAGAAAAGCAGCTCTTGAATTCCATGGAGAAGACATGATTGCATCTATTGCTCACCCACCACCACCCACCCCTCACTTTACCAGATGGAGAAAAACACACACAAACCTGTGGAGCTTTGTAGGTGCCTCCTAATGTTGCCATCTGAATGGAGATATCCTTTCTAGTTCCATCAAGAAGAGCCAGAAGGTTCTCCTTCCTTCCACAGCCATAGTTGGGGACATTGGCTTCTCCAGTGGAGAGAATGTCCAGCAAGGCATCTAAAGTGCGGAAAGTGCTCCAATAGTTGTCATGGATGTTGTAACCAAGTGTGAGATTGTGCAGGAGCTGGGAATTCTTGTTGACCATTTGAATGTTGAAAATGAATAGTAAGCCATTTCTAAATTTATAAAAATTCCTATTGTAAAAAAAATATTATAATCAAAAGCAACAGCAAATACTGTTTTTAATATATCAGAATAGCCTTAAGCCAACATTGATACAAAACCAATGATCAATTACACAAATATGGAAATTGGCTGAGGTACAAGAGCTACAACTGGTTTAACAACTATTTTAAATAAAATTCATTATTCAAATAATAAATTAAGGATTGAACTGAGAGAGGAAAATAATCTGCAGTCTGTTCATTTTCAGACCCATTTTTGGATGCGAGTCTCTTTCACAAAATCAGAGAAAAGAGAGAAGCCATGGAAATCAAAAGCATTTATGAAATTAGACATATTCTCTCAATATAGGCATAAATGAAAAAAAAAGCAGAAAAGAAGGAGAGTGTTAGAATGGAGGGAGTGCAACTCCATCATCCTGAATGACTTACATATTACGGGAAAGAAACTGAACAGAAGGAGCCACATTGAAAAGCAACTTTATATGCGATCTTTCCTCTCCACTGAAGACTATAGCAATGAGATGGTCTCCTGGGCTGTAATAGCTCTGTGGTTGTTTTCCATTCTGGTTCTCTGAACTCAGCGGGCATTTCATTCTCAGCTTCCCAGAGACTGGATGGGACAACAGCAGCATCAGAAGCAGAAGCAGGAGGTCCATAATTCATGGGGTGAAT
This sequence comes from Ahaetulla prasina, assembly GCF_028640845.1. Classification (NCBI taxonomy): domain Eukaryota; kingdom Metazoa; phylum Chordata; class Lepidosauria; order Squamata; family Colubridae; genus Ahaetulla; species Ahaetulla prasina. The sequence continues at coordinate 29,820,555 of NC_080549.1, read as the reverse complement.
CAATGAATCCCTTTCCTGTTTCTAAAGAAGAATTAGAAGAATTCAAAGGACTCTCAGAAACTGGAATCTGCAGCGTCTTTCCTGATTGAAACACAGAGAAACTCTTAGCTTCATCTGGAAAGGAGAGAGATGGACATTCAAGAGCACAGATTCTGCCTGTCCCAAAACTCCCTATTTCTCTGCCCAAAGTCTCCCCTGGAGGATTCGGCCAAAGAGCAGAGCTGAAACTTTTATCATAATTCTCCCTCTCAGGAGGGATCCCTGGATAATTCAACTAGTTCTTGGACTCAAAGATGGTTGGGAAATTCTCTGGAGGGAAATAAAAAGAGAAAAATCCTCATGTGATTCATAATAACAGGGGCAGAGATGGAATTAAACTCATCATCTAGAATTGAGAGGTTTGGGGGCTCCATGCTTGAAACTGAGCCCAGAGGGAATACATGACCTTTGTGGCTGAAAATAAAATAAAAAGAAATGAGACATTTGTTGGCATTGTGGTGAAAGAGAAAAATCCCAGGGGCCACTTAGTGTCAGAGGATGGCACAGATCTGAATTAGCTCCCTGCTGAGTCAAAGCCAAAATTCACTTTATTTTGAAAGCTAATCCTCAAAGGCATCACACAAAAGGGCTCATCCAGCCTTTCCCGACCTCCCTCCTTTTCTTGGCCTAATGGAAGTAAAACCCACTTAAGAAGTAAAAACCAGCCTGTCTCTGTTGTGAAATGCAGGAATGGCCCAGCAAGGATATCTTAAATTGTTTGGGATGGAGTCAAAATGAAAACAACTTGAATTTCAACAAACTGAAAGGGAAGAAATATATTGTTGGTGGTAAAAGGAGACACACAAAGTAGGTAGACCGATCTCTCCTTCTTGTATTGTAATGGGATTTTTAAAATTTCGGTCTAGGAGTTGATGAGAATTATTCAGAGCCAAATCTGATGTCATCCCAAGGAACTGGAGAGTCCCCTCCATCTCAATGAGGACCTCAAAAGGCCAGAGGAAAAGCAGCCAAAGAGCCAAGAGGAGAAGCCATTTCAACGCTCGATGGGTAGAAATGGTCTCAGGAAGAGGAGATCCCTCCCTTCCCATCAAAGGATCCCCTCAGGAGGAAACCAGATCCGTGCAGGGAGTGTGGAAAGGTGTTCAGAAGGAGCCTTCTCTTCTCTCCCAGAAAAGGCTGCGGAAGGGAGAAATTGTCTGAATGTGAGGACTGGGAAGGAGCTGCAGGGAGAGGCTCCCCTGGCTTCCCAGAGGGAGAAACCCTGAACACGAGAGATGCAGGAAGGGTGGAAAGAGCTTCAGAGATGGGATCTGTTTGTTACCATATAAAAATCCACACCAAGCAAAAAGCAGATCAATGCATGGAGAAGCAGAAAATTTCTGTCAGGCTGCCTCTGATTATATCTAGGAAAGAATACACCTTGACTTCATTTGCAAATAAAGAAAAGTACTTTTACTAGATACATCTGGACTGCAGCAATAATAAGTTGAATCTGAGACAAAATATGGCTAACATTTCATATCCTTTAGTTAGGCCCTCCTCCCCCCAAGAGGTCAGCAGGTTTGGTCCAATGCCAGCTCATTCTCGGCCTCCCATGGTAATCTTCTTCCGCAGGTCTCTAGCTGTTAATCATCTCAGGAATGCAATGTCCGTTGCAAGTTCGCACTCTATCATTCCTGTTGAATTCAAAGCATTAATCTCTCCTCCCCCTTTCTGTTATGTCAGACGACTCACTTAAAGAGCCCTAACCCTGAATAGAGCAGTGATACATCTTAAGTCCTTTCACTATTTTACATTACATAAAGAACCCATTACAATCTAACTTCTGGATATAAATTGTACAAAATACGTGAAGATTGGAGTGGAGGCTGACAATTTGTTTCCCATAGAAGGCAGAAAATTTTGCAAAGCTAGAATTGTGCTAGTTTTTTTGTTTTGTTTTTTATCAATTTTTAAGTGTGTTCTGTGGCTGAAACCTTCTCTCTTCTTTTTGACACCTTTAATAAAACTGATCTTGGCTTAAACCCTGGAGTTTCCCCCTGGCCTTCTGGCCCCCGCTTCAGGTTGGCTGAGCTCCTGACTGCCAAAGCCAGGCCTGGATGGGTGAGGATCTCCCCTCTGATCCTCTCCTGGGTCCCCAGAGGGCTGGGGTCTCCTGCTTGAGCAAGGGGTTGGACTAGAAGACCCCTGTGGTCCCTTCCAGCTCTATTCTGATTCATAAAATTTATTAAAAGCGAATATTTTGCATTTGATCTGACCTCAGATATAACACAGCTTTCTTCATTGGTTGTTCAGATCAGTTATGAACCTCCTTCGGAGGCTCTGAGTGATAAAAGGAAATTTCCCTTTTTCCACCGGATGCTCCCCAGACAAGGGTTCCACACAGGGTCTCCTGCTCGAGCGAGGGGTTGGACTAGAAGACCTCCGTGGTCCCTTCCAGCTCTATTCTGATTCAGAATAGACTCAAAATCTTCCCTCTGCAGATTGCTTTGTATATATCGCCCCAAACTATGGCATATCAAGGACACTCTAGATTCCTTGAAAACCATTCCTTGAAAACCATTCCTTGAAAACCATTAAACGAATTACATGAAATTACATTCCTGAAAAAAAATCCAGAGGCTTTAGGTTTTCTATTTCATTTAAATTATGAGATATTCCACGGTGTCCAGGGGAAAGAGCGAAAAAGAATTTAATATTGAAATCTTTTCTGAGGGCCTCTTTCACTTCAGTTAGTTACTCCTAGATTTTCAGATGTAGGATTAAAAGTGAATAAGATGGAATCCATTCATTTCTTTCCACTTTTAGGTTTTTTTTTTATGGGAGGGGAGATGGTACTTTCAGTATTTGGTCAGTTACTGAAGAGTTCTATGCTTTTCACAAAGAAGCTTTTCTCCAGCCTCTCCTCTGCACATGGAGCCCCGAAGAAGCTCAGGATCCCAAGAGGAGAAGTTGCTTCTCCCTGTAATTATTAATGATTACTTGAGCCTTTGAGGTCTCCATACCTGCGATAGAGACAGCAGATTGAATGCAAATGCTTATCCTCAGAAAAGGATAAATTCCTTAGGTCAAGCTCTGTGGGAACACGTTTTGGGGCAGGCAGGATCTGTGTTCTTGATTGTCCCTTTCTCTCCTTTCTAGGTGAAGCTCAGGGAAGTCGCTGGAATTTCCATCTTCTGAGAGAGCTTTGAATTCTTCCAACTGTTCCTGCTGTTGGTGTCAGAAACAGGGAGAGGATTAATAAGGCTCCATGAATGATGGACCTCCTTCTTCTGCTGCTTCTGCTGCTGCTTTTGTCCCAGACGGTCTCTGGGAAGCTTGGAAGGAAATGTCCACTGAGTCTGGAGCACCAGGATGGAAAACAACCACGGAGCTTTTACAGGCCAGGAGACCATCTCGTTGGTATAGTTGTAACTGAAACAATGGCCTATAATGTTGCTTTTCAGCAGGCCTATAATGTTGCTTTTCAATAATATGGCCTATAATGTTGCTTTTCAGCAGGGCTCCTCCTAGTCCGTCCCTGTAAGTCATTCGGGGTGATGGAGTTGCATTCCCTCCATTTGCAGTTCTAACACTCTTCTTTTCTTCTCATTTTGCTTACTTTTATATTGCAGGACTTGTCTAATTTCCTGAATGATTTTTATTTCCATAATTTCCCTCTTTTTTCTTTTATTTATTTATTTTATTTTGTCACAACAATATATGTAGGTATCATACAAAAAGATTATATAGTATATAAACACATATATGAGTAAATATAAGGAGGTATAAGCATATATATATATATATATAGGAAGAAGAAAAGAAAAACAATAGGACAGGAACGGTAGGCACGTTTGTGCGCTTATGGACGCTTATGGTCCTCTTAGGAATGGGGTGAGGTCAATAGTAGAAAGTTTTTGGTTAAAGCTTTTAGGATTATGGGAAGAGACCACAGAGTCAGGTAAAGTATTCCAAGCACTGATGATTCTGTTGCAGAAGTCATATTTTCTGCAATCTAGATTAAAGCGGTTTACATTAAGTTTAAATCTATTGGTTGCCCTTGTATTATTGCAATTAAAGCTGAAGTAGTCTTTGACAGGAAGGACATTACAATAGATGATTCTGTGAGTTAAACTTAGGTCTTGTCGAAGGCGACAGAGTTCCAAGTTTTCTAAGCCTAGGATTTCAAGTCTGGTGGGATAAGGTATTTTATTGTTTTCAGAGGAATGGAGAACTCTTCTTGTAAAATATTTCTGGACACGTTCAATTGTATTGATGTCCGAGATGTGGTGAGGGTTCCAAACAGGCGAGCTGTAGTCTAGAATTGGTCTAGCAAATGTTTTATATGCTCTGGTTAGTAGTGTAGTGTTTTTGGAAAAGAAGCTACGCAAAATTAGGTTTACAACTCTTAGAGCTTTTTTTGCTATGTAGTTGCAGTGGGCTTTGGCACTTAGATCATTTGACATGAAAACTCCAAGGTCTTTAACGGGATGGGGGTCATCTGTAAGGTAATGTCCATCTAGCATGTACTTAGTTTTTGGGTTCTTTTTTCCTATATGTAAGACTGAACATTTGCTGGTTGAGATTTGGAGCTGCCAATTTTTAGACCAAGCGGTTAGATGATCAAGGTCGTTTTGAATGATAGAAGTGTTGTCTGTGGTGTTAAATAGTTTGACATCGTCAGCAAAGAGAACACAATTACTTGAGATATGGTCACAAAGATCATTAATGTATAGAATAAAGAGTGTTGGTCCAAGGACGCTGCCTTGAGGAACGCCACTCTTGACAGGAACAGGATTTGATAAAGCATTGCCAATTTTGACCACTTGTTGTCTGTTAGACAGAAAAGCAGATATCCATTTGTGAAGGGGTCCTGAGATGCCATAGGATGTTAGTTTAAGGAGAAGTTTATCGTGTACTACTGAGTCAAAAGCTTTGCAGAAGTCTATGTAGATTGCATCTATTGTTTTGCCTTGATCAAGATTTGTAGTCCATATGTTTTTACAGTGGAGAAGTTGTAAGTTACATGATAATTTTTTCCTGAAACCAAATTGCTTGTTGGAGAGTAGGTTGTTTGTTTCTAAGTGGAGGGTAATGGATTGGTTGATGATAGATTCCATGACTTTGCAGGTGACACAGCAAAGGGAGATCGGTCTGTAATTTTTGACTAAGCTGGGGTCTCCTTTTTTGAAGATAAGGATGACTGTGGCTAGTGACCAAAGTTTGGGAAGGGAACTGGTAGTGAAAGCTTTGTCAAAGATAATACTTAGGGGTTCAGCTATATTAATGGAAAGTTTTTTTAAGAAGTATGCACATAGTCCATCGGGTCCAATAGATAGCGATGGTTTTAAGTTATGAAGAGCTTTTCCAACGTTATCTTCTGTGAAATCTATATGAGTTAAGTCATCATAATCATTGCTGGTACGTTTGTGGAATGTCGGATATGTGTTATCGGAGTTAACAAAAACTGAGCCAAAGAAAATGTTGAAGAGGTTTGCTTTAACTGTTTCGTCATTGCATTCTTTGTTGTTAGAATCTTTTAGTGGTGGGATGGATCTTGAGTCTTTAAGTTTATTGTTAACAAAATTATAAAAGGCACAATTGGAATTTGTGCGCAGAAGGTTCTCTTCTTGCTTGGTGTGGTAATTTGTGCATTCAGTTTTTATTTGGTTGCATATATTTCTGTAGCGGTTTTTGAAATTTGCAACATAGCCTTTTTGGTTTCTTTTCCAGAGGGATTTTTTTTTGGATTGAAGCTTTTTTATTGATATGGGTAGTTTGTTTTTCCTGATCATGGTAGTCATTTGTGGTACATATAGTTTAATGACTCTGTTGATTTCAAGTAGGAAGACTCTATAGTGGTCTTCAGCGGTTATGCAGGTTGCAAACAGATTTTGCCAGTCCAGAAATGAAAGATCGTTGTTTATAAGGTCGTAATTGGCTTTTTTGAAGTTGTAGTTGGGAATACTGTTGTTATGACGATTTAAGTATGGACGTATATTGAGATGAAAATCAATCATGCAGTGGTCACTGTTGGAAAAAGGTTCTTTAATTTGTAGTCCGTAAATTGAGTTTGAGTTGTTCTTATTGTGTAGAAGAGATTCAAATCCAGAGATGAGATTAAAAAAAGCCCTGGAGGCAATCCAGGTTATTTTTCTATCCCAGTTCAATCCTCAGTTCATCACTTGAATTTATTTTGTTTAAAGGAGTGACTAAAACAGTCATAGTTGCCTCTGCCCAGCCCATTCCCATGTTTGTATAACTGATCATTCATTTTGGATCAATATCGGCTTAAGACTCAGTAGGCTTGTGGAGACAAAAAGGAATAAATTCTTTTAAAAAGTTACTTGTTACTGTTGATAGTAACTTGAACATTTTTCTACAGTACGTTTTCGTATAGTTTTGTATATACCCTACCATTAATTTTCAACGTTCAAGTGGTCAACAAGAATTCCCAGCTCCTACACAATCTCACACTGGGCTACAACATCCATGACAACTATTTGAACACTTTCCGCACTTCAGATGCCTTGCTGGACATTCTCTCCCCTGGAGAAGCCAATGTCCCCAACTACGGCTGTGGAAGGAAGGAGAACCTCCTGGCTCTTCTTGATGCAGCTAGCAGGGACATCTCCATCCAGGCATCAACATTAGGAGGCACCTACAAAGTCCCACAGGTTTGTGTGTTTTTTTCTCTATCTGGTAAAGTGAGTGATGGGTGGTGGTGGGTGAGCAACAGATGCAACCATATCTTCTCCATAGAATTCAAGTTGATTTTCTCCATTTTAGGGAACATGTGGATTATGTTTTTTTCTGTTATGTTCATGTTCAAATTCCTCAAAGCCCCCACCATGTTTGGTGATTGGTGTGGCATGTTTGGGCTGATAGGCTGTGTGTGGTTTTCACCAAATGTGGCTCTGTGCATTATGGCCAAATGTCTCCCCTCTGCCCTCCTCTGTGCAAAGGAGAATGTTCCAGAAGTCTTGTGGTTTGTTCAGAGGCAACTTGGCAAACCTCAGCCGTGCTGCCATGTTCTTTTGAGAGAGACGTTTCCTCCTGGCAACCCTCCCAAGCAAACCAAACTTCTTCAGTCTTTTTCTGATTATTCTGGAACATTTAAGATGCTCAGTGAGGCCTCTGGAGTCTGAGGTGGAATTTTGGGGTTTTCTGCCACCTCTCTGAGCATTGCATGGTCCGACCTTGGCTGAACTTTCTGAAATAGTCCTTCCTGGGAAGATTGGCAGCTGCCTTGAATGGTTTCCACTTCTGAATAACCTTCTTCGCTATAGAATGATGGACGTTAAATTGTTTGGAAATGGCCTTGAAACCTTCCCAGATTGATAGGCAGCAACAGTTGCTTCTCTAAGATCACTAGTGGTGTCTTTTCCCTTTGCATTGTGTTAACACACAGCTCAACCCTGAAACTGTGGCTTTTATAGAGGCCGTCACGCTTGTGATGGTCAATTAATCCGGGTCCCTTTATCAGCAGCACCTCTCAGCCTCTTCACACCTGTGGAAGCAGTCAGGGTGTCCTTGGCCTTTCACACCTGGCTTCTCCATTTTGGCTCTCTTTCTGCAAAGGAAACGATGACAGGGTGTGTAACATGTCCTGTGTTGTTCATCCAAGGTTGCATTCACCTACTTTTAAGAACTGCTTAAAACCAAATGCTTTTTACTATGTCCCGATCAGTAGTGTATTTCAATTTTGGCCGCTACCAGTTTGTTCGTGGGCACACGCTTCTGCGCACATGCAAAGACATCCTGGCGGGTGGGTGGAGTCTCCCACTTCCGCTGCTACCGGTTCGCCCCCTGGTCCTGATATGTGAAATCAGAGAACTCACAGAGGGTCTCCTTCCTTTTCCACATGAAAGAAATTCTTAGTCTACAATTCAACCTCTGGAACCTGACAGAGTCCCAAAGTTCTCTGGGTCAGAAGATACAGAATTGCAAATAAAGCCCTCTCAGATTATGCAACGGACAAATTATATTAGGAGCTGTGGTCTCCCTATCTCATGTATAACTAGAGAACGGGCCCCAAAATAATCAAGGTGGGATATTAATAAATAAATAAATATTGCTTCACCAAGCATCTGGAATATTGAATGTCAGCTGCCTAAGAAAGAGAGATCAGAGTCTTGGACTGCACATTAGACCAACAACCTATTCCAATACTTAAGTTAAAGCAACACATTTGCTGTTCAGTCAGAATTAAACATTTACAAATATTATGGCCCTTTATTCGCACAAATCATTCACTTGACATCTGCATATGTGGGTCTGATTGTCCCAAAGGTGCTTTTTCAAGAGGCAACTGAACTTTCTGGTTTTCTTTGAAGACATTTTGCTTCTCATCCAGAGCTGAAGAAGCTTCTTGGAGGAGAAGAGAAACGTCTTCAAAGAAAAACCAGAAAGTCCAGTTGCCTCTTGAACAAGCACCTTTGGGACAATTGTGAATTTTGATGGCTGAGAATCTCCATAGATATAGATGGGTCTGATTGCAAAAAGTTGTAGGAGTGATACAGAAATATAATTTATGTTTTTTATTCTTATTCTTTTTTATTTAATTTGTTTCTTGTATTCCATTTTATATACAGTGTTGTTAATGCTCTCTGCTTAATATTTTGTTTATTGAAATGGCATAATTGCTAATCAACAATAATTTATTTAATTTGCTCATCAATACCAAGTTGAATTTATTAAAAAATGAAGTTTTGGACTTTATCTGACCCTCACTATAACACAGCTTTCTTCCTTACTTTTTCAGATCAGTGCTACCATTGTTTCAGAGGCTCTGAGTGATAAAAGGAAATTCCCCTTTTTCCACCAGATGTTCCCCAAAGAAGGATTCCACTACCCAGCAATTGTCCAACTGCTCCTCCACTTCAGATGGACCCTGATAGGTCTCTTTGCTTCAGACACAGAGAAGGGAGAGAATTTCATGAGGACTTTCCCTCCTATGCTTGTCAGGAATGGAATTTGTGCAGTTATATCACAACGATTCTCAACACATGGATATACAGCAGCCCTCAGGGAGGCCCTCTCTAAGTGGAGACAAGTCAACGTCTTTGTTCACTTCCTGGAATTTGTTCCCATTACGAACAGAATTCTTCCTTTCCATTTGACACTTATGCGTCTCCTGGGACCCATTGAAGGGAAAGTCTGGATCATGGCAGGTTTGGGAAGATATGCATTGAAAAAGCACAGACTTTACAAATACATCCACAGTATTTGGACCTTTGTTTTTCTGGAAGAAGACATGCCAAAAGATTCTGCTTTTAAACCCCATTTCTTTGTGGAAGATCAGTCTGAAGATCATTATTTTCCCTGTTCTCTTTCCAAGAATGTTTTTTCTGTCAAAGGCCGTCGAAGATGCACCCAGAAAGCCCCACTGGAGACCCAGGAGAAAAGAAATAGAAGAAGATTCCCAAATTATCCCGTTTTGTACAATCTCATTCAGACTCTGGCCCAGGCCATGAATGCCGCCTATTCCTCCAGATCAAGGAGGAGGGGAAGGAAGGAGGGCGAAGGGAGGTTGGGGGCTCCAAGGCTGCAGCCGTGGCAGGTATGGGGTCCCGATATTGTGGAATATGAAATATTGCTTCTAAAATAATGTTTCATTACAGCTTTCGCTTCTGCATAATAAATAGAGAAAATAGGGAGCTAGGAAAGTTAAGGAACTTTTGGAAAAACTAGTTTAAACAGTATTGTTCTTACAGTGAACAAAGGGGTTCAGAAAAGTCTAGAAAGAAAAGGGGGAGGGGCTTTATGAGCAATAGCTTAAGTGACACATTTCACAATATAACCGATTTACGCAAAAGAACAGAGGAAAGTTAGTGATGCACAATCACACCAGGCCATGGAGACAGGGGGTTGCTGGAGGAAATAAGGCCATATTGTTGAACAGGATGCTCCGGATAGGTCGAGAGCTTGCTAGTCCCCAGCCGATGGGGAAACAGGATAATGTTGAGTGACGGGAGGAAGGGCATAAAACCTCTTGCATGTTTTGATCCGGGCCCACCTGGTGTATCTGCAGATGCTTTGATAAACTTTTGCTCCTTTTGGGTACCAGATTGCCTTCCTTGCTTTATTGCTGCTTTCCCATTTCTATCAATATGGATCCATTAATCTTAGATCCTTCAGAGAAGGAACCCAGAGACCACATTGTGCTTCAGAAAGTCAACAGTTGGGATCATCTAATTGCTTGAGACATCATCTTCTAAGTACCAGGCACCACGACAGATAAATTTTGGCTTTAAATGCTGCTAATTTTAAAAGGATGTATGCATTTAAAGTATACTCATGTCTTTATGGGTTTGTGATTAGCATAGTAGAATTTTATATTTGTAACTTCGAAGGACACCCTGAGACAATCTAGCCCAACCCTCCTCTCTGCAGGAATCCCAGTCAGCATTGACACACCCGAATGTAATTGATTTAGGGAACATTGTTAGATACAGAGATATTTTGAATGAAAATGGGGGACTCAAAACATAACAAGGGATTGGTATGACATGGTATTCACAAGTGCAGATATATTCTAGATATGAAAAAGATGCTAAAAATATGGTTTTTATAAATAATTAACAGAGTTAGATGAAATATTAACAGGGATGTATGAAAAACCTATAAAGAAAATATATGGTTATCTATTAGGTACTAAAGAGGAACAGGTGAAGGAGGTAGTGATAGTATGGGCAAAAAATGTTGGTTACACAACAGAGCTAGATAAATGGCAGAAATTATGGGATAGGAATTATAAACTGATGATGTCAACTGCTTATAAAGAGAATCTGCACAAGATGTTTTATAGATGGCATTTTGCACAATCAAGATTGGCAAAGATGTTTAAGGATAAATAGGCTAATTGTTGGAAATCAGACACCTGGGTCATATTACCACATGTGGTAGGCATGCCCAAAAGCAAAAAAAGTTTTTTTTTTTTTGTTTACATTTATACCCCGCCCTTCTCCGAAGACTCAGGGCGGCTTACAGTGTATAAGGCAATAGTCTCATTCTATTTGTATATTTTTACAAAGTCAACTTATTGCCCTCCCCCCAACAATCTGGGTCCTCATTTTACCTACCTTATAAAGGATGGAAGGCTGAGTCAACCTTGGGCCGGGCTCGAACCTGCAGTAATTGCAGGCTTTGTGTTCTTAATAACAGGCCTTACCAGCCTGAGCTATCCGGCCCCTATTGGACAAAGGTACATGCATGCCTGGAAAAAATGATAAAACAACATATTGATCTAAAACCAGAAATATTTTTGTTGAGCATTCTACCAGAAAAATACAGCAAGGAGAATGTATATTTGATTTTACCTATATTAACTTCAGCTAGAATTGTATTTGCGCAACATTAGAGGAGCAAAGAGATTCCCACAGAGGAGAAATTGATTACAAATTATTAGAATGTGCGGAAATGAGTAGATTGACATTGGAAATTAAGGGAAAACAATGTAGGAGGTATTTTACCAATGGGTAGATAATAGAAATAGGAATTAGAAATATGGAGTTTAAAAAAGATCATTGTAATAAAGGAGAGTTGTTAAAGGAGAAAAGAAAAAAACTATTATAATCATTATTATTGTAAGTTTTATGGAATGAATATTAATCCAATAAATATTATACTGTAAACTATAATTATTAACTAGGCAAATTGTTTGTGCCCAGATAACACACACTGTTTAATGGACGATGAATTTTTGATTTTGATATGTTAAAAAATAAAATAAAAAATAAAAAATGAAGAAGATGACCTGGAGCTTCTGTGCAACTTCTTCCAGTTATTGGAAGAGGGCTGCACGAGGTAGAATTGGATTTATGACCACAACGAAGGTCAACATTTCCGTTGCTAAGCAAGATGGTTGTTAAGTGAGATTTGCCCTATTTTATGAGCTTTCTTGCCTTTTTTGTTAAGCGAATCACTGCAGTTATTAAGTCAGTAGCATGGCTGTTAAGTGAATCTGGCTTCCTTATTGATTTTGCTTGTCAGAAGTTGCAAAAGGAGATCAGGTGACCCTAAAACTCTGCAACTATCATAAGTAGATGCCAAGAGTTCAGATGTTGATCACCTGGAGACCCTGGGGAGGCTGCCATGATGGTGGGAGTCACTTTTTTTCAATGCCGTTGTAACTTTGAACTGTCACTAAATGAACAGTTTTTCATATTCAGCCTGATGTTTTCCAGGCATTTATGAATAGCTTTTTTTTCTCTGATTCATTTTATTTATCACCTGCTCTGGAATGTCCACTATAACTTACCAATTGTATCAATTAAATATTGTTGACATATATTTTGCCAACATATGATTGAGAAATTTTGCTAAAATTTGTTTTTTATTTATGAAGATAGCAGTAACAGCTGTTTTTCTAAATACCGTATATACTCGAGTATAAGCCGATCCGAATATAAGCCGAGGCACCTAATTTTACCACAAAAACTGGGAAAAACTATTGACTCGAGTATAAGCCGAGGGTGGGAAATGAGGCAGCTACTGGTCAATGTAAAAAATAAAGATAGAGCCAAGTAAAATAACATGAATATTTATTTGAACGAAAAACAATAAAAGTGCAAAAGGGGGAAGGAGGATTCCCAGCTTTAGAAAATTTAGAACTACGCCGCCTTTGGTATGACCTGAGCATAGCTCATAAAATTATCTGCTACAATGTACTTCCTATCAATGACTACTTCAGCTTCAACCACAACAATACACGAGAACACAATAGATTCAAACTTAAAGTGAACCTCCAATCTAGATTGCAGAAAATGTGACTTCAGTAACAGAGTTGTTAATGCCTGGAATGTGCTACCTGACTCTGTGGTCTCTTCCCAAAATCCCCAAAGCCTTAACCAAAGACTATCTAGTATTGACCTCACCCCATTCCTAAGAGGTCTGTAAGGGGCATGCATAAGAGCACCAGCGTGCCTACCGTCCCTGTCCTAATGTTCCCTTTAGTTGTATTCCTTTTATGTATTCAATTCATGCTTATATTTATATAATTATTTAATATGTATTTGACAAAATAAAATGAATGAATGAATAGAATAGAATAGAATAGAATTTTTATTGGCTAAGTGTGATTGGACACACAAGGAATGAATGAATGAATGAATGAGTGAGTGAGTTACTTCAACAACATTGTCTCACAGAAATTGACAATACAACTGCAAGCATGAAAATGAGTCCTCCTCTAGCTTCCAAGGGACCAGGGTGCCTCTGAAGGTCAGTGCTCTAAGCACTAAGAACCCAGCACAAATCTAAGCCTGTATGCACACCAATAGTGAAAATACCCTGCACAGTGTCTCTTGGCAGAGAAGGTTAATTTTCATAGACGTTGGGGTGGCTTTTTTTTTTGGCAGGGCAATAAGGGTCTCTAATATCATTAAACCCAAGTGTGAGGAAAAGACAGCAGCTAAAATGTTAAGGCCAGTTGTGTGACCTTCTCCAATACAGTTGGCCTGGCTGTTTGCCAAAACTTAAAACACCCTCCCATCCCCTCCTGCTAAAGCTTCTTTCTTAAAACAATTGTGGTCTTTGCCTTTCATTGTGCCAATCGACTTTAGAAGTCTGTGTGTGTGTGTGTGTGTGTGTGTGTGTGAGAGAGAGAGAGAGAGAGAGAGAGAGGGAGGAGGAGGAGTGCAAAAGGGGAAGGAGGATTCCCAGCTCTAAACAAAGGGAAATCCCGGAATGCCAGCGAAAGGCGGTGCTCACGTTCCTCCTCCCTTGCTCAAAAGCCCCAACATGATATTGGAATTGGATGCCATTATATACCTGCTGAGGATAATTTGAATAACTTGAAAGATATAAAAGCTCTAAACATATTTGTTTAAAAATCTAAAATCTATACTTAAAATAAAATGAATATAAAGTAATAAAGTTCTTTAAAGTTGTAATTCACTTTGCTGCTGAAAAGAAAAGAAGCTTAACACCTTAAATGGTATTTATTAACTGAAATATCATCAAATCAAATATATAATGAGGTATATTATAATGACCTTTGTTTTCAGAAAGAAGCATGATGGAAGTTTTTCAATAAAGGGGAAATATAGAAAAACTTAGTGTCATGCTCATATATCATCTTTACAGATGTTGTTAACACTATACTATGGCAGCATATGATGGTACAATGTTTCAATCAATTTCAGGATGAAAACTCATCAATGAGGAGGAGGAGTATAATTTATTAACCTTGTATGATATCAGTTTCTCAAGGACTCTAGAAGGACCCGAGGAAGAAATCTCTGCCCCTCCCACTTTCCCTTTCCAACCCAGCCTTCCAAGGGGACCTTTGAGGAGAAATCTCTGCCCCTCCCACTTTCCCTTTCCAAGGCAGCCTTCCAAGAGGACCTCTCGAAAAGAGCGAAAGCTTTCTCCTGGCCGTTTACCACCACCACACCCTCCACGCCGGCCATGGCACGAGCTCAGATTGCCGGCTGGGGATGATGGGCGCTGCAGTGCGATCTCGGGAGAGACTAGGAGGGAAGAAAGAATGACTGTTTCCCCACACCCTAGGATTGGGGAAAACATTGACCCCCCCCTTAGTTGCGGGAGAAGGGTTGCGCTTCAAAGCGGTCGCCTCCATCCATCAATCCATCCTTCCTTCCTTACTTCCATCCATCCATCCATCCTTTTTTTTTCCCCAGCGAGCGGTGCGTGTGTGTGACATGCAAGCAAGACGTCTCACGGGGCGTGTGTGTGTGTTTGTGGTGGGGGCCCCGTCCCAGCCACCCCCCCACTCGCTCCCTTTCCCTCTTCGGAGCGTGGGCTGTTCCCGTTCGCCCTGGCCTCCGTCCTCCGATCTCCTGCGCTGGGAGCGAGCGAGCGAGCCAGCGAACGGCTTCGGGCACCGCGGACTTTGGCAAGGAGGAAGGTGGGAGGGAAGCGGAGCTGCCGGCTGTGGGGGTTGAGGCGTGCAAGAGGAGTGGCGTGGAAAGGCCTTTTGTGTGTGTGTGCGTGTGTGTGCGCGCCTGTGTGCCCTAGGGAGGAAGCGGAGCTGCCGGCTGTGTGGGGGTTGAGGCGTGCAAGAGGAGCGGCGTGGAAAGGCCTTTTGTATTTGTGTGCGTGTGTGTGCGCCTGTGTGCCCTAGGGAGGAAGCGGAGCTGCCGGCTGTGGGGGTTGAGGCGTGCAAGAGGAGTGGCGTGGAAAGGCCTTTTGTGTGTGTGTGCGTGTGTGTGCGCCTGTGTGCCCTAGGGAGGAAGCGGAGCTGCCGGCTGTGTGGGGGTTGAGGCGTGCAAGAGGAGCGGCGTGGAGGAGGAGGCGCGCCTCTTGCACGCCTCAACCCCCACACACAGCCGGCAGCTCCGCTTCCTCCCTAGGCACACAGGCGCACACACACACAAAAAGGCCTTTCCACGCTCACTCCTCTTGCACGCCCCTCAACCCCCCCACAGCCGGCAGCTCCGCCTCCCTCCCCCGGGCACACAGGCGCACACACACAAAAAGGCCTTTCCACGCCGCTCCTCTTGCACGCCTCAACCCCCACAGCCGGCAGCTCCGCTTCCTCCTAGGGCACACAGGCGCACACACGCACACACACAAAAAGGCCTTTCCACGCCACCTCTTGCACGCCTCAACCCCCACACAGCCGGCAGCTCCGCTTCCCTCCCTAGGGCACACAGGCGCGCACACACACACAAAAAGGCCTTTCCACGCTCACTCCTCTTGCACGCCCCTCAACCCCCCCACAGCCGGCAGCTCCGCTTCCCTCCCACCTTCCTCCTTGCCAAAGTCCGCGGTGCCCGAAGCCGTTCGCTGGCTCGCTCCCAGCGCAGGAGATCGGAGGACGGAGGCCAGGGCGAACGGGAACACTGCACCACCAGGGCTTCCCCGCGCCAATGCACAGCCCGCCAAGTTTGCGCCGTCCGCCCACCAGACACGGGAATGGGGGCCGGCCTGGGGGCGACAAATCCCGCGAGACCTCGGCGGGCCCGCTCCCCGTCCCTCCCATGGGAGTCCGTTCGGTACCCCCTCCTGTGCGGGGTTCCCGAAGACGTAGACTCGAGTATAAGCCGAGGGGACGTTTTTCAGCACAAAAAACGTGCTGAAAAACTCGGCTTATACTCGAGTATATACGGTAAGTATATTTTGATGTTAGACAACCGTAGAAGAAAAAGGTTCAAATGTGTAAATGCTAAATGTTATTTTTTAAAAAGCTTTCAGATTTTAAAATTCCTGGATGTTCCCCTTCTAGTTCCATCCTTTCCTGCAGAAGAATGAGTTTTGCAATTTTTCCATTATGAAACTCTACTTGGATCAAAATGGAGATGTAGCAGCAGATCTGGGAATCCTGAGCTGGTTGATTCTCCCTAAGGAAAATCCCATCGAACAGCTAATGGGGACTTTGGAAAGACAGGGACTTACTATCCACCAAAATGCTCTTTCACGACTAAAGTTGTTCAACAAGGTTAGAGGAATTTTGGGAGTCTTTCCTCTTTTTTCCAAAGATTTGGGACCCATTTCATGTGGACTAAGCTCAGTTTCCAGGGTCCATGACCTTCACTGAGAATTGAACATGGGGAGTAGAACCCTTATAGTTTTCTTTCTATAGACCACTTGGGAGGCTTCAGTACTATTGACTAACCCTAATCCTAACCCTAGCCTCCCACCGCTTTTACTACCGGTTCGCAAGAACTGGACCGAACTGCGAGCAACCCCGCACTGCTTCCCAGATCCTACTGCTCAGAAGTTTCCTTCTTAATTACATTTTATTCTGCTTAAATAAATCTAATAAAATAACAATTTACTACATTTTTGACAACAAATATATTCAAAAATTTAATATGAGCAGATCATCATAACCATGGATAGATGAAGTGGAGGAATGCATTTTAATACAGCCGTGAGGAGGAATCAATTGTTTGTCATTTACTGCTTGAATCTTTTCTCAATTCCATCTCTCTAGACTTTATTAAGTAGAAAAGTCTTTTATTGCAATGTTAAATGCCAGAAGCAAAAGGGAGGAACTAAAGAAAGAACCTGCCAGGGTCACATCTCCTTCACCTGTTTGGGGGGAGTCAGAGATTTCATATTTACCTCAGTGAAGCCCAGACTCTACTTGTCTAATGTCCATTTCTCCCCCTATTTTCCATGGACGGAGAGTCCTAACATATTTCCTTTGGCATTCCTTGTTTTTCTGCTCAGTCCCTGCCTCAGTCCAGATGTGTGGAAAGTTGTCCTCCTGGATTTGTCAAAAGGGCTCGAGAAGGAGAGCCAGTTTGTTGCTATGACTGCGTTCCTTGTCCGGAGGGGACCTTCTCCACTCAGGAAGGTGGGTCACACTGAGGGAAATGGGAGGTTTGTGGAACTGGATTTCTCCAGAGCATATTGATGAAGTGCAAATTAAAACATGCATTGAAGCTCAACTCTTTTTTTGTTTATTCAAATCCTAGAAATCCTCCAATTTCATATACCTTATCTATAAAGGTATCAGAAAATTATATTTTTGTTTTTTCCCCTGTGGAACGGTTAAGGAAAACACCTTGAAAAATGTTGCTAGAATCAGGCTTTGTCCCAAAAAAATATTTCTTGAAATATAAAAAAAACCCAGTATATTAAAGAGATACTGCTTTTTGGCTTTCTCAGATACACAAAAATGCACCCAGTGTCCAGATGATAAATATCCAAATGAGTCCAGAGTCCAATGTATCCCCAAAGTTATAACCTTCCTATCTTATGAAGAACTTCTGGGTATTATCCTGGTCTCTTTTGCCCTACTCTTGTTCTTAATCACAGGACTTGCCTTAATCATCTTTGTTAAGAAATTGTTAAGAAATACTTCTTGGAAAATGCCTGTGGTATCAGTTGTTATCCAAAGAAGTTATTTTCTGTAAGATAAAAGGACAGGATATTAAAAAAAGTTGCTTTTTGCTTTCTCAGATACGGAAAAATGCACCAAGTGTCCAGATGATAAATATCCAAATGTGGACAGAGTCCAATGTATCCCCAAAGTTATAACCTTCCTATCTTATGAAGAACTTCTGGGTATTATCCTGGTCTCTTTTGCCCTACTCTTGTTCTTAATCACAGGACTTGCCTTAATCATCTTTGTTAAGAAATTGTTAAGAAATACTTCTTGGAAAATGCCTGTGGTATCAGTTGTTATCCAAAGAAGTTATTTTCTGTAAGATAAAAGGACAGGATATTAAAAAAAGTTGCTTTTTGCTTTCTCAGATACGGAAAAATGCACCAAGTGTCCAGATGATAAATATCCAAATGAGTCCAGAGTCCAATGTATCCCCAAAGTTATATCCTTCCTGTCTTATAAAGAACTTCTGGGCATCATCCTGGTCTCTTTTGCCCTACTCTTGTTCTTAATCACAGGCCTTGTTTTAATCATCTTCATTAAATACCGAGAAACTCCCCTTGTCAAAGCCAACAACCGGGACCTCTCCTACATCCTCCTGGTCTCCCTCCTGCTTTGCTTCTTGTCTCCTCTTCTCTTCATTGGTCAACCAAGGAAAGCCACCTGCCTTCTCCGACAGACGGTCTTCAGCTTCATCTTCTCAGTGGCCATTTCTTCTCTCTTGGCCAAAACCATCACGGTGGTGCTGGCCTTCCTGGCCACAAAACCAGGAAACTGAGTGAAGAGATGGTTGGGGAAGAGCTTGGCCAACTCCATCATCCTCTCTTCTTCTGCTGTCCAAATTATCATCTGCTCCGTCTGGCTGGGAGTTTCTCCCCCCTTCCCTGACTCTGACCTCCACTCCCAGCCTGGAGAGATCGTCCTGCAATGCAACGAAGGGGCCGTTGTCCTGTTCTACGTCACCCTCAGCTACATGGGCTTCCTGGCTGCCATCTGCTTCACGGTGGCTTTCCTGGCCAGGAATCTGCCTGGGGCCTTCAACGAAGCCAGGCTGATCACCTTCAGCATGCTGGTCTTCTGCAGTGTCTGGGTGACTTTTGTGCCCACCTACCTGAGCACCAAAGGGAAATACATGGTGGCTGTGCAGGTCTTCTCCATCTTGGCCTCCAGTGCTGGTCTGCTGGGCTGCATCTTCATCCCCAAGTGCTACATTATCCTTCTGAGGCCAGACTTGAACACAAAGGAGCAGCTTACAGCCAGAACAAATGTAAAAACATGAGAGATAACAGCATTGTGATATTGGAAGAATTGTAAAATTTCCTTTTATTTGAAGAAACATGTTAAACTATTTCTTCTTAGATAGTTTGCAGGAGTCCAAGAATATCATATCTACATGTTTCAAAATGGGAAATAATCGACTGACTACAATTCTTGTAACTCCCTTCATTTCAGTAAATCTTGCTCAAGAGAACTCTGTGAGAGTCATTCAGAGGAATCTGCTGTTCAGCAACAGCTACTGAACGTGACACCTTATACAAAATAATGTGGGCCCTTGTTCCTACCGACAGCAGCTAAAAGTTGTGTGTGAGAGATAATTTTGTGAAAGTCATTCAGAGGCATTTACTGTTCAGCTGCTGCCAATGTACATGATACATTTCAGCCATTATTCCTGCTGACAACAGCTAAAAGAGCGTGAGAGAGTGAGTAGGAAAAAGGGTTAGATGGAATCTATGGGATCCCAGCTCCAGTCAAGGAAACAGAAGTTGCCTTCGGAAGTTGTGGGAGCTTCATCCCTGGAAACTTTCAAGAAGAGACTGGACTGACATCTGTCAGGAACGGTGGAGGGCTGTGAGGGCAAAGCTATGGCACGTGTGCCGGAAGTGGCACGCAGAGCCATCTCCAGGCACGCGAGGCGTCGCCCATGGCTCTTCCGGGTTCCGGGTCTTCACGCGTGTGGGAGCGCCACTCGGTGCCGAAAAGGTTTGCGAACACTAGTGTAGGGTCTCCTGCTTGGGCAGGGAGTTGGACTAGAATCACAGGACCCCGGGACGCTGCAACCGTCATAAATGTGAGTCACATCCACATGTAAATCATGTGACCCTAAGGAGGCTGCAATGGTTGTAAGGGTGAAAGATGTTCACAAGTCACCTTTTTCAGTGCCATTGTAGCTTTGAATGGTCACTAAACGAAATGCTGTAAACAGAGGACTCTCTGTCCAGCAAAGAGTGAAAGCATCACATTCATTATAAGTTCGGGCAGAGCTTTTCCCGGCCTCTTCATCCTCAATCCACCTAGCAGGAAGAGGCCCAAGTCTCCTCCTGCCTCTTTTCCCTCCGTCCCTCCTCCTCCTCCTCCCTGGAAAAGAAATGGCTTCAAAGCCCCTTTTGGAGTTTGAGGGAAATGAGCTCAGGCAGATTGGGATATTCTGGGATGGATCCAGAGCTCGGGGTGAAGGAGAGGCGCGAATGGCCCACAGGGATCAGCCTGACCCATGCAGGGAAATCCGGCCCTCCTGGAGGTTGGTCTCTCCTGCTATCCGGGAAACCGTTTCCTAACTTTTAAAAAAGCCAAGAAACTCTCTTCCTGCCTCAGCCCTTCATTCTGGCCAGGACCAGGCGCAGGGAGGCCCCTCAGCCTCGGCCAGCTGGGTGTGGAGGTGGTCAGAAAGCCCCCAGGTGAAGCTGGCCCAGAGATCCTGGCACGGTTGCTCAGAAGAGGTTGCCATTGCCTCTTTCTCAGGGCTCTGAGAGAGTGGCTGGCCCAGAGTCTACTAGCTGGCTTGGTACCCGAGGCAGGACTAGAACTCAGGGTCCCCTGGGATTTAATAACAACCACACCCAACTGACTCTGGTGAGATCCCCACAACCCACTTCACCAATGGCTGCATTCACATCTGCAACTTTTAACCATGGTTTGTTTTCCGAGGTTGAACCTGTTGGCTGATGAGTCAATGGATTATGGGAACTCCAAAGTAGATGAATTCATTGGAGAGAAGCTGAACAATAGGATACACAGGGAGTCCTCAACTTACAACCATCCATTTAGTGACCATTCAAAGTTACAACAGCACTGAAAAATGTGACTTATGACTGTTTTTCACAGTTACAACCTTTGCAGCCTCCCCAGGGTCATGTGATCAGAAGTCAGATGCTTGGCCACTGTGTTGTGGCTCCAGCCCCCCTCCCCCCCTGGGCCTGGCCCCCTGCCAGAGAGTGACTCAGAGAGTGAGGGTGAAAGGCCGTCAGGGCTTCCCTCTGCAGGGCCGGCCTCTCTGGCTCAGCTCCAGGAGCCAGAGGCAGGCCAGGTGGAGGAAATAACGAGGCCTCTGTCTCCTGTATCTCCCCCCCTCCAATGCTCCCAGACCCAGCTGTGGACAATCAGCCCTGGTTAGATCCCAGGTTTCGTAGACAAGAGAGGCGAGAAGAAGGGGTGGAGCAGCCTAGAAAGTGCTGAGTCATGGAGCCACATCCCACAGGGTATAAAAGCAGGAGGGGCTGCTATACTACTTCGTGACAAACAAATCAAACTGACTGGAGAAAACTTGAGCTGGACTATTTGACTGAACATTTGGCTTGACTTGCTGTTTTGTTCCTGACTTCCTGGTTTGCTCCAGTAACGAGCTTCTGACACGCCAGCATCCAGGACGATAAAAGAAAACCTTGGCAGACGCTCGCTGGTTTGTTGCCAGAGCTGATAGCTGCCGTGGACTAAATTGACGGCTAACTGAGTCATTTCACATGCCTCCCGGACTGAGGTGGGGGGACAGAACACACTGATTCATGTTTATGACCGTTGCTGTGTCCCAAGGTCACGTGATCTTCTTTTGCGACCGTCTCACAAGCAAAGTCAATGGGGAAGCCAGATTCACTTAACAACCGGGTTACTAATTTAAGAACTGCAGTGAGTCACTTAACGACTGTGGCAAAAAAGGTCATAAAATGGGGCAAAACTCACTTAACAGATGTCTCAGTTAACAACAGAAATGTTGGGCTCAATTGTGGTCGTAAGTCGAGGACTACCTGTATTGGGGACACTTTTCTTCTTGCAAGGACCACGTTCACACAACATACTTGACCAGACCAGGGTCCTCGCAGCCCCCCTGAGACAAACCAGAGGTCCACGTGGAGCCTCCCCAAAGCCTGTAAGAAACCATGGATGACAGCATCCCCCCTCCTCCTCTCCTCTGGGGTCTCCCCTGGGACAAAATCAGAAATCAGGGTGGGCTCATTCCTGACCGAGAAGGGGCTTCCTCCCCTCTGGGCAGAACCCGGCTTCCCTAAGACTTGGCTGTGAACATCCTGGAGGAGAAGAGAGTCTAATGGCACATCAACCTGGCATTGAGAAGCCACAGCTTGAACCCGGAGCCACCCAGGATCTGGTCTGCAGGCCCTGAGAGCAGAATCTGAGGGACGTTCGGTGGGAGAACTTCCAAGCGTGGGACCTGAGATATGGGCTCCCCTTCCCTGTCAGGATGGACCTGCCTCTCCCTTCAGTTCCCCCCCCTCACTCAGCCCCCCAGTTCCCCCTTCTAGGCCAGGAAGTCCATATTAATGTCCCCCCAATTCCATTTAAGAAACATGATCCATGAACAATTGATCCAAATAAAGCAGGAACAAAGGAGTTCCAACAGCCCCTTCAAACCCCTTGGAGGATTTTGGGTATAGAAAGTCTCAGCCTCAGAGATGGGAAGGTCAAAGGGGTCCCTCCAACCCCCCCACCCCCAAGTACATCCCCACAACAGAGGAAGCCCCACCAGATCTCCCCAAAACATGTCTCTGGAAATCAAGTTGCACCATCCACCACACTGTGGGCATCACCACCCTCTTTGTAGAGCTACCCTGTGATAAGGTGGGTGGCCAATAAATGCCACACTGTGGGCATCACCACCCTCTTTGTAGAGCTACCCTGTGATAAGGTGGGTGGCCAATAAATGCAATGATTGGATGGAGGGATGGATGGAGGGATGGATGGATAGATAGATAGATAGATCTCAGCTGCAAGCCTTACAGACCATTCTTTAGTTAAAAACCTAAAAAGATCAAAATATAAAGAATCTTAGCCTATTATAGGAACATGGAAAGACAACACAGAAATGACAAGCAAGAAAAAAAAAGACTTCCATCCACTCTATAATTTTCTGCTGATTTACCCAATGATCTAGTCCACAAGTTGTCACTTTCCTGCTTCTTCATGAGCTCTTACCCAAAATTTAATATTGGTCGAAAAGATGGGAAATGAAATTTCACTTCAGACACAAGCAATTTTAAAACCGGCTGCAATGGCGATTAATAGATTGGATTCTGATCTAAAAGAGAATCCCAAACAGGCCCTACTCTTCACCTTGGGCAGAGTTCAAGGGCGCTGATGGCCTCCTTGGCATTAGAAGCCAGGCAACACTGGAGTTCAATGGCATTAACTTAAAGTGGCACCAAACTCCATAACTCTGGGCGACCTTCCCCAGCAATCTCTGGAGACAAGAGGCCATGTTGAAGGACAGCAGAAGTCAATTGTCTTGTTGTTGAACTATCTTCCCCAGCATCGCTTTCTGGACCACCACAGAACAGGGTCCCCAGGGGTGTAACTGTAAGTTTTCCCTAACCTGCTTTTCTCCAGCCTCTCCTCTGCACATGGAGCCCAGAAGAAGTTCAGGATCCCAAGAGGAGAAGTTGCTTCTGCCTGTAATTATGACCTCTGGACCTTTGAGACCCGTGATGCCATTTCTCCAGTGGTTGACATTGATGTAGGCATCAGACTGAAGCCACATGCAAAGGATCTTGCATCAGAAAAGGATAAATTCTCTGGATCAAGCTCTCTGGGAACAAGTTTTGGGACAGGTAGAGGCTCTGCTCCTGATTGTATGTCTCTCTCCTTCCCAGGTGAAGCTGAGCGTTTCTCTGTTTATATCAGGAAAGTCGCTGGCATTTCCATCTTCTGAGAGCGCTTGGAAATCTCCCAACTGCTGTTGGTGTCAGAAACAGGGAGAGGATTAATAAACTCCATGAACAATGGACCTCCTGCTTCTGCTTCTGATGCTGCTTTTGTCCCAGACGGTCTCTGGGAAGCTTGGAATGAAATGCCCGCTGAGTTTGGAGCACCAGAATGGAAAAGGACCCTGGAGCTTTTACAGGCCAGGAGACCATCTCGTTGGTTTTTTCACAACTGCACAAACAACGCTGCATACAAGACTGCAGTTCAACATGGTTCCTTCCGTTCAAATTGATTTGTAAGTCAGTCGGGGTAATCGAGTTGTATTTCCGTGGCTGAAAAATACCTGCAAGAATGTTACATGTCTCATTAGTACAATAAACAACTGCCAAAGAAATCTTTCATATCAAGTTGCCTTTCAACATGGCTCCTCCTATTTAGTCTCCTTCCGAATGATGGGGTTTCGTTCCCTCCATTTTCTAATTCTAACACTCTCCTCCTTTTCTTCTTATTTCACTTGTTTTTATACCACAGGACCTGTCTAATTTCCTGAATAATTTTGATTTCCACGGCTTCCCTCTTTTGTCTTATTTTGTGGAAGAGACTGAAATCTAAAGATGGGGTCAGAAAAAAACCTGAAGGAAATCCAGAATATTTTCCTTTCTCAGTTCAATCCTGAGTTCATCACTTGAATAATGAACTTTGTTTAAGTAGTGATTGAAACAGTTGTAGTTGCCTCTCTCAGCCCATTTCCATATTTGAATCGTTGAACATTAGTTTTGGATCAATGTTGGCCTAAGGGTCAATAGGCTTGTGGAGGATTGTTTATTTAAAAAAGTATTTGTTGCAGCTGTTGACTATAATAATTGAACATTGTTTTTACAGTAAGAATAATTATGGTATTAATACAGCGCTACAATTAATATTCAACATTCAAGTGGTCAACAAGAATTCCCGGCTCCTGGGACTTCCGGGTGGCTCCACCTCTTCGCTGAGCCCTAATTAAAGGGGCTCCGCACTGAACATCGTAAAGCCAGGAAAAGCCGGCTTTAATATTTTTCCCTGGATGAAAGGGGAAGATAAGAACAGCAGGAAATGTTGGTAGACCTCCCCAGAGGCTTTGTTTTAATTAAGCAGTAACCCTTTCAGTAATAAGTGACTGGTTTAACTTAACAGAGGAAAGAATTTTGAATATAGAAGGTTATGACTTGTTATATGGATGGCATGCGTACTTATTTTATGGAAAAAAAGTGGATAGGGCTTTTAAGAATCATGTGTTGAGAAGTGCTCTTTTGCGGGTCTGGAAAAAATATTCCTATAAATTAGATTATAAGATTCCTATATGGGCGAGCCCTAGACATGCAATAGAGAATATAAATATAGAACAGAAACAGGAAATGATTACATATAAAGAACTTTTGTATGCTGAAGGAGGTAGATTGCAATTAAAATCATTACAGGTATTAAATGAAGAAGGGAGGAATTATACTTGGTTTCAATATGGGCAAATAAGTGCTAGATGGAAAGAAGATCAAAAATTGGTATAATGCAAAGGGAGGAAAATTTAATAAAGCAAATTAGAAATCAGACCCAGGAGCATATAAAGAGATTGTATAATGTGTTGCTTGAAATAGATTCGGAAAAGGATTTGGTAAAGGATTGTATGATAAAATGGGCACAGAATATTCAGGAACCAATAATGTTGGAAACATGGGAGAAAATCTGGGTTAGAAATGTTAAGTTTACACAAGCACAGAATTTAAGGGAAAAATTTTATAAGATGTTTTATAGATGGCACTTAGATCCCAAAAAATTATCATGTATGTATCCTAATATCCAAGCGAAATGTTGGAGATGTGATTGTGATGATGCTACATATTTTCATATTTGGTGGACTTGCAAGAAAATTATGGTCTTTTGGATAAGAATTTGGTGGATTATTCAAAATGTACTGAAGAAGAAGATAAAGTTCCTGCCACAATTTTTCCTTTTGGGAATTATAACGGATTGTACAGGGATTGAGACTAAATTGATTTTGAACTTAATAACAGCAGCAAGACTATTGATTGGACAATACTGGAAGAAGAAGAGATACCTACAATAGAAGAATGGATATTGAAAGTTATTAATTTGGCTGAGATGGCTAAAATCTCAGCGTTTTAAAAGACAATACGCAGGAAAGATATTTAATTGAATGGAAAAATGGATTGATTATCTACAAAACAGATATCAGATTAAGAAATATCAGATTGCCTTTGAATAATTAGAAAGTTATTTTATGTAATGGGAGGGGTTGGGAGACGAAAAGCTTTGGATGTGGTTATTTGGATTGGAAGGAAAATTTTATTCTATGTTTGGTTTATGTATAACTTTACCTTGTGATTGACCGGGAAGCTGGGGTGGGGAGGGGGGTGTTTTGTTTTTTGTTTTTTTTTGGGAGGGAGGGGGGAAAAAGGGGGAAAAATGTTTTTGTTTTTTTAAAACTCTTTCAATAAAAAAAAAAAGAAATGTTATGTGTGGATTTTAATGAAGTGAACTGAGCTCTCCTATACTTAAAGGGGAAAAGAGAAGTTTCTAGACTTATATTTTGTGAATTTTAAAACTGAAATGGCTACTAAACCACCTAAGACTGGGGGGACTTCCGGGTGGCTCCACCTCTTCGCTGAGCCCTAATTAAAGGGGCTCCGCACTGAACATCGTAAAGCCAGGAAAAGCCGGCTTTAATCTTTTTCCCTGGATGAAAGGGGAAGATAAGAGCAGCAGGAAATGTTGGTAGACCTCCCCAGAGGCTTTGTTTTAATTAAGCAGAGCTTCGAAGGGTCGACGGGTCCCATAAATATTCCTGCCATAAGCTCCGACTTCAGTGCGCTCCTGCAAAAGCAGGAAAAGAAGAAAGTGTCCATCTCTGCTAATTGTCTTATCTTTATGGATCTCTTTAAGCAGACGGATTGAGTGCCAGCGGACAATTATTGGATTGCAAGTATTTTTGATTTCCTGACTTCTACTTTCTAAAAAAGAGAAAAAATTTTTTCCTTTGTTTTAATTGACTCTTAAAGATGGCGCCTGAACGGGAGTGAAAGTGACGAATGGAATTTCAAACAGTCTGTGCAACTAAGAAGATAAGAAATCTTATGTGTGGATTTTAATGAAGTGAACTGAGCTCTCCTATACTTAAAGGGGAAAAGAGAAGTTTCTAGACTTATATTTTGTGAATTTTAAAACTGAAATGGCTACTAAACCACCTAAGACTGGGGGCAGAAGGGGTTCTGAACCAGCTTTAGAAGATCTGATTAAAGAGCAAGGGAAAGTGTCTGAAGAAAGGTTTAAGGAGATTATGGATAATAATGAGAAAATAAGAGAAGAAATAAGAGAATAATAAAAATAAGAGAAGATATCTTGATGGCTTTTCAAGGTTTGGCAAAAGACTGGAGGAGGTGGAGGAGGAGGTGCAAGAAATTGTTCAGTCAAATCAACAAATAGAAAATAGAATGGGGAATGCAAATCAAATTGGATAAAATGAAGATCAAGTGGTGGTGATGCAGTATAGAATGATGGAAGGAGCTCTGAGAATTAGAGGTTTGAATGAGGAGAAAGGGGAAGATTTAAAAAAAATTTTATCAGAAGCTCTGGCTGAATTTATTGAACTTGATCCACAAGAGGTTGCTTATCAAATTGACAAAATTTATAGAGTTAATTCTTGGATTGCTAGGCAAAAGAAACTTCCTAGAGACATTGTGGTTTATTTTTTGAAAAGAACAGTGAGGAATCAAATTTTGCAAGTTGCTTTTCAGAAAAACTTGAAAATAAGGGAAGAGGAGTTGAAGGTTTTGAAGAGATTCCTCCCAAGATGTTAAGGGATAGAAAGGACTTAAAATATTTCACTCAAGAACTTAAGAAATACCAGATTCAATTTAGATGGGAGGTTCCAGTTGGCTTGACAGTGTATTATCAAGGAAGGAGACATCGTATTGACACAGTGCTTAAGGCCAAAGATTTTCTTTCTACAGTGTTGAAATTTGAAATAGAAATAATAGAAAAAAGAATTCAAGAGACTCAAATGGGTGTGGAAGCTGAGGTGATTCCAGTGATGTTACCATCAGAGGAACAACCACAAGAACAAAGACTGACGAGGGGAGCCCTTAAGCGTAAAGAAAAGGAGCAACAAACTCAAAGTAAAGTTCAGGATTCTGCTACAGAAGCGGTGGGAGGAGCACGGCCGAAGATACGGGAGGACGATCTTCAGTTGATTGCTCAAAGGCTTCAGCAGCCCAGTAATGGCAAATAAAATCTTGACTTGGAATGTCAATGGTTTGAACTCAGCTCAGAAGAGAAGAAAAATATTTCATTATTTGAAACAATTTAAAAATGATGTTATTTGCTTACAAGAAACGCATATTAAATTATCAGATCAAAAGTACCTAATAAACTCAAAGTTAGGTAAACATTTTGTTGCTTCAGCTTTGGAGAAAAAACATGGCATAGTGGTTTATTTGAGAAAAGATATACCAGCCAAGTTAATAGAGGCAGATATTCACGGAAGATATATTGCTATTGAACTTACAATAGAAACAAAAAGGACTCTCTTGCTTGGTATATATGCACCCAATCAGCAACAAAAATTTTTTTATAGAATGTTATATGATAAGTTGAATCTATGGGATTATAAATCGTGCATTATATTGGGAGATTGGAATGGAGTAATAGATACACGAAAGGACAAGAGAATTTCTTCCAAGAAGATACCTGCACATGCAAAGCTGCCTAAATCCTTTTTTGATATGATAGAAGATTTTGAGTTAAGAGATGTATGGAGACTGCGGAATTTGGAGGAAAGAGACTATACTTTTTTCTCTGATAGGCATCAATCCTTCTCACGTATTGATTTTATTTTAATTTCTAATGATTTGCTTTTTAGGGTGAAGAAAACTAAGATATTTCCAAGATGTTTGTCTGATCATAGTCCTGTTTGGATGGAATTGCAATATGGAAAAGAGGGTAGAAGAACTTGGAGATTAAATGAAAATTTGTTTAGATATCAGGATAATGTAAATCAATGTAAAAAGCAGATGAAAGAATTTTTTGATTATAATTTGAATAATGAAACATCGATAGAAATGGTTTGGGACTCAGTAAAGCTTTTATGAGAGGTGTGTTAATATATCTTAATAATAGACAGAGAAATAAGCAACAAAGACAGCGTAGGTATTTAGAAGAGGAAATTTATAAGAAACAACAATTATTAATACATAATCCACATGATCAAAAACTTAAAGATGCAATAAAGTTACTACAGAATCAATTTAATATGATAATGGCTGATCAGGTGGCAACAAATATACAATATGCCAAACATAAAACTTTTGTAATGCAAATAGGCCTGGTAGGTGGTTAGCATATACTTTAAGGAAAAGACAAAAACAACGTACTATAGAAAAAATAGAATATAAAGGTAAAGAGAGATATCAACAGGATAAAATTAAAAAAGCTTTTTTAGAATATTATACAAATTTATATCTTAAAGATAATATATTGAATAGGGATATTGATAATTATTTGAAGGAATATAAGGTTAAAAATTTAACTTTAGAACAAAGCGGATGAACTGAATCGGCCTATAACTTCGGAAGAAATTATTTTGGTAATTAAACAATTAAAAATGGGGAAAGCTCCTGGTACGGATGGGCTCACAGTTAGTTATTATAGGAATTTACAGGATGAGATGTTAGGTCCACTTAAGGAATTATTTAATCAGATACAACTAGGAGGGGGAATTCCCCCCTCATGGAGAACCTCTTTATTTCATTGATACCAAAGAGGAACAGGATTGTTCTAAACCTGGGAATTATAGGCCAATCTCACTTTTAAATAATGATTATAAGATTTTGTTAAAATAATAGCTAATAGATTAATGTTGATTCTGCAGAAGAATTCATAATGATCAATCTGGATTTATAAAAGGGAGACAGATGAGGAATAATGTTAGGCAGATTGTTAATTTACTGGAGTACTTAGAAAAGAAAATTTTATTCCAGCAGCATTTATTTTCTCGATGCAGAGAAAGCTTTTGATCGATTGCATTGGGATTTTTTATTTAAATTAATAGAAAAGATGCAATTTGGAGATGGTTTTTTAAGAATAATTAGGGCAATTTATGGAGAGCAAACAGCACAGATTATAATCAATGGTAGCTTAACAGAACCTTTTAAGATTGCGAAAGGAACAAGACAGGGATGTCCTTTATCACCATTATTGTTTATTTTAACTCTAGAACCATTATTGGATAAAATACGAGAAGTAAAGGAGATAGAGGAATTAGAGTTAGACAGTATGAATATAAGTTAAGAGCTTTTGCAGATGATTTGGTGATTACTTTAACAAACCCTATAAATTCTAGTAAATCTTTGTTGGAAATAATTGATCAATATGGGAATGTCTCAGGGTTTAAGGTAAATCAGAAAAGACAAAAGTGATAATAAAAATATGGCCAGACAACAGAAAGAAAAACTAGAGGAAGTAACAGGATTTGAAATTGTAAAGAAGGTTAAGTACTTAGGGTTTATATTACGTCATCAAATGTGAAATTGTATAAGAATAACTATGAGGTTTTATGGCAAAAAGTTCAGAAGGAGTTGATTGTTTGGAAAAAATTGCAATTATCTTTGTTGGGGAGAATTGCTGCTATTAAAATGAATGTTTTACCTAGATTTTTATTCCTCTTTCAGATGATACCAATAATTAAGAAAGATAAGAATCTTGAGGAATGGCAGAAGGGAATTAACAAATTTATATGGGAAGGTAAAAAAGCTAGGGTTAAAATGAAAATAATTCAAGATTCTCGGAAAGGGAGGTTAAAAATGCCTAATTTTAAATTATATTATGAAGCAGCTGCTCTCTCTGCAATAAGTGATTGGTTTAATTTAACAGAGGACAGAATTTTGAATATAGAAGGTTATGATTTGCTATATGGATGGCATGCATATTTAATTTATGACAAAAAAGTGGATAAGGCCTTTAAAAATCATGTGCTAAGAAATGCCCTTCTGTGTTTGGAAAAATACTCTTATAAACTAAATTATAAGGTTCCTATATGGGCAAGTCCTAGACATACAGTAGAAAATATAAACATAGAACAGAATCAGGAAATGATTACATATAAAGATCTTTTGTATACTGAAAGAGGTAATTTGCAGTTAAAATCTCTGCAAGTATTAAGAGGAAGGAAAAATTATACTTGGTTTCAATATGAGCAACTACGTGCTAGATGGAAGGAGATCAGAAAATTGGTATAGAGCAGAACGAGGAAAATTTGGTAAAGCAAATTAGAAATCAGTCTCAGGAGCATATAAAGAGATTGTATAATGTGTTACTTGAAATAGATTCTGAAAGGGACTTGGTAAAGGACTGTATGATAAAGTGGGCACAAAATTTTCAGGAGCCAATATTATTGGAAACGTGGGAAAAATTTGGGTTAGAAATGTTAAATTCACGAGGCACAGAATCTGAGGGAAAATTTTTATAAAATGTTTTATAGATGGCATCTAGATCCTAAAAAATTATCGTGTATGTATCCAGAAATGCAAGCAAAATGTTGGAGATGTAATTGTGATGACGCTACATATTTTCACATTTGGTGGACTTGTAAGGACATAAAGGCCTTTTGGATAAAAATTTGGTGGATTTTACAAAATGTTTTGAAAAAGAAGATAAAGTTCCTGCATAATTTTTCTTGTTGGGAATTATTACGGATTGTACAGTAATTGAGACTAAATTGATTTTAAATCTAATAACTGCAGCAAGATTACTAATAGGACAATATTGGAAGAAAAAAGAAGTACCAACAATAGAAGAATGGATATTGAAAGTTGCCAATTTGGCTGAGATGGCGAAGATATCAGCCTTTTTGAAAGATAATACGCAAGAAAGATACTTAAAGGAATGGAAAAAATGGATTGACTATATTCAACGTAGATATCAGACTAAGAGTTATCAGACTGTTTTTGAATGATTATGATGTATTATTTTTGATTGTTTGGGGGAAGTTAGAATTGATGATTGTAGGTACAATTAAGTTGGGATGAAAATTTTTTAGCATATGTTTGTTTTATTTTAACTATACCTTGTGCTCGTTTGGAAGTCGAGGGGAGGGGTTGCGAAGGAGGGGAGGGGGGGAAAGGGGGGGAAAAATTTTTTGTAAAACTTTTTGAATAAAAAAAAAAAAAAGAATTCCCGGCTCCTGCACAATCTCACACTTGGCTACAACATCCATGAGAACCATCTGAACACTTTCCGCACTTCAGATGCCTTGCTGGACATTCTGTCCACTGGAGAAGCCAACGTCCCCAACTACGGCTGTGGAAGGAAGGAGAACCTTCTGGCTCTTTTTGATGGAGCTAGAAGGGGCATCTCCATCCAGATGTCAACATTAGCAGATATCTACAAAGTCTCACAGGTTTGTGTGTGTTTTTCTCTCTCTGGTGAAGTAAGTGGAGTGGGGATGAGTAATAGATCCAATATCTTTTCCCTAGAATTCAAGAGCTGCTTTTCAGAATATTAGTGAACTTATCAACTATGTTTTGGTCTATTATGTTCACGTTCAAATTCACCATTAAAGGCCCGAAGAGCCATAGAGGATGTTCTATTGAATATTTGAATATTTTAAAAATATCCAGGTTTTGAGGTCCTCCATTAGAATGTTCATTTTCACATATCAATAACATCTAACTTATCCAATTGGATTTCAGTCTCTTCCACAAAACAAGACAAAAGAGGGAAGCCACGGAAATCAAAATTATTCAGGAAATTAGAAATTAATATTAATTAATACTTTAATATTAACAACAAATCTGGCATGAAATATCTAATCACAAAATATGCCCATTGGGTTAAACCATGGTTTGTTTCCGTTATAGTTGTTAGTGCAACATTTGGCACAGTGAAAGGAGAAATATTATGGGGGAAATTGATTGTCCTTAAAATGGAGCTCAGACTTTTGGCCCTGATCCAAGCCCTTCTTTGAGAAGGAGGCCTGGGCTCTGTGGAGCCATGAGAAGAAGGATCGATTCTTATCAAGGGGAAAGTGAAGGGTGCATAATTTGAAGCCGTGTCTAGAATGTCTAGATATTAATGACTTACCTGCACTAATGAAGGATCCTGAAGTACACATGTCTACGGTAACAAATATGCTGATAATACAATATTATTATCATAATTTGGATTGTGTTAAGAAAAGGTGGATACGCCTGTCATAGTAACTGATTATCAATAAATCAGATTCAAAAGTTACGGTCTTTGGAAAACAACATAGATGCCTACTTGAT
The DNA here is from genome assembly GCF_028640845.1 of Ahaetulla prasina. Lineage (NCBI taxonomy): Eukaryota > Metazoa > Chordata > Lepidosauria > Squamata > Colubridae > Ahaetulla > Ahaetulla prasina. The sequence goes on along the minus strand of NC_080549.1, from coordinate 29,787,528 downwards.
TGTAATCCAATAGAGCAAGTAAAACCTTTCCTTATCTGGGTTAGTTTTCTCCGAGACTGAATCTTGGATCCCTCATCATCAAAGGAGCTCAGTTAGAGCACGGACAAGAGTGAATCTAGTGAATCTAATTTAAAAGAATTATATTTTCCAGCATTCCTATCCCCAATTATTGATATAAGGCAAGGCATGTATTCTTATATCAAGCTGATGTTTGGTATTTAATAAATGCCATTACCGGAAAAACCGAATCACAGCATCTGAGGAGAATCTTTGGGGTGGATAAAAGGACTTCAGTTGCTGCCCTCAGAGATGAATTGTGAATTTACACAATTTCTGCTTTGTATCAATTCAGGGTATAAAAATATTGGTTTAGAATTAAAGCTATTGAAACCAGCACACTCCCAGAAGTGTGCGTTAAAACAGACAAAATTTTAATTAAATACTTCTTGGATTGTACAATTTATAATTTGCATTTGGAGTTACAATTTCCTTGTCTCTTGTACATCTGGAGAAGAAGCTAAAAAAATTGCTTCACGAAGAATCTGGAATATAGAAGCAGAGAAAGATGTTGCAGCCTTGGAAAATAACACAATACAACCCTTTATTGGATCAAAACACTTTATCTGACATCTGCAAATTTAATGTAATTGCAGTAAATTGTAGGAATGATACAGAAATTTGCATTGCATTATTTAAATTGTTTTTAATGGTCTTGTTAATATTTTGTTTTCAATATTTTAAAAACAACTATGGAACAAATTATTTTAATCAGTTCCTCAGAACAAAGTTGGATTTTTCAATAACTAATATTTTGGAGTTTTGGTCTGACCCACATTATAACATAGCATTCTTCATTAATTTTTTAGATCAACCTTGAAACTGCTTCAGAGGCTCTGAGTGATAAAAGTCAGTTCCCCTTTTTCCACCAAATGCTTCCCAAAGAAGGGATCCAGTACCCAGCCATTGTCCAGCTGCTCCTCCATTTCAGATGGACCCTGATTGGCCTCTTTGCTTCAGACACAGAGAAGGGAGAGAATTTCATGAGGACTTTCCCTCCTATGCTTGCCAGGAGTGGAATTTGTGTGGTTATATCACAACGATTCTCAAAGACTGGATATACAGCAACACTCAGGGAGGCCCTCTCTAAGTGGAGACAAGTCAACGTCTTTGTTCACTTCATAGAATTTGATTCCATTTGGGACCGAATTCTTCCTTTCCATTTAACATTTATGCGTTCACCAGGACCCATTGAGGGGAAAGTCTGGATCCTCACAAATTTTGTATTGTATCTAGTAGACCAGCACATACTTTTCCAATACATCCATAGTATTTTGAACTTTGAGTTTTTGGAAAAAGAAAGGCCGCTGGATGATGCCTTTGAACCCCATTTCTTTCTGGAACTTCCGTTTCAAGATCATGAACTCATGAGTCTGACTGTTGGGGGCGAGTCATTGGCCCCGATGGAGAGGGTGCGCAACTTGGGCGTCCTCCTGGATGAACGGCTGTCTTTTGAAGATCATTTGACGGCTGTCTCCAGGAGAGCTTTTTACCAGGTTCGCCTGTTGCGCCAGTTGCGCCCCTTTCTAGACCGGGATGCCCTATGCACGGTCACTCACGCCCTCGTGACGTCTCGCCTGGATTACTGCAATGCTCTCTACATGGGGCTCCCCTTGAAGGGCATCCGGAGACTGCAGTTAGTTCAGAATGCGGCTGCGCGGGTGATAGAGGGAGCCCCCTGTGGCTCCCGCGTGACACCTATCCTGCGCAGACTGCACTGGCTACCTGTGGCCTTCCGGGTGCGCTTCAAGGTTTTGGTAACCATCTTTAAAGCGCTCCATGGCATAGGGCCGGGTTACTTACGGGACCGCCTGCTGCTACCGAATACCTCTCACCGACCCGTGCGCTCTCACAGAGAGGGACTCCTCAGGGTGCCGTCAGCTAGGCAGTGTCGTCTGGTGACACCCAGGGGAAGGGCCTTCTCTGTGGGGGCTCCCACCCTCTGGAACGAACTCCCCCCAGGACTTCGTCAACTTCCGGACCTCCGGACCTTCCGCCGCGAGCTTAAAACATATTTATTTATTTGCGCAGGACTGGACTAGGTTTTAAATTTATATTGATTTTAATTGGTTTTAGTATTTATATCATTTTTAATTAATTTGGCTTTAGAATAAGTTTTTTACTTGTGATCTTAATTTGTATTTATATGTTTTTATTGGCCTGTGAACCGCCCTGAGTCCCTCGGGAGATAGGGCGGTATACAAATTTGATTAATAAATAAATAAAATAAATAAATTAGAAATGGGGTTATAAAGTGAATTCGTGAGTCCTGATAGAAAATGCAGCAGAGCAGGCCATGAGCTGCAGTTTCAGTGGCCCCTTGTCCCCAGGGACCCAGTCTCAGCTCATGCGCTATTTCCTTCTATCGGCCTTCTAAAACTGCTGTGGGAACTGTATCGCACTGCGCTAAGGTTAATGCCCTTTGGATTTCTGGCATGGTTATTCCACATAAATATCTCGCTGCTTTAAAAGGGGGAGTTTGGCTGCTCTAATAAACATTCTTGGGAAGAGCAGCCGGATCTTGTTGGACTTCCAGGTCTTTCATCCCTTGTTTGAGTTCACTAAGTGGTTCCCCATCATCCCCCATCATAAAAAGCCCTTCCCTGGAGAAGCCGAGATACTGAAAATGTAAATCTGTCCATCTATTTTGATTTTGTCTAGTCCTGCCTCCCTCCTTAGTGCTACATTTGGGATGCAGGGCGCTACCTGAGATATGGCTCCTAGGAATTTGGATTGAGCCCTTTCCAGAGGAGTAAAAGAAGAGTAAAGTCCCAGGATGAGCAGCAAGGAGTAGTTGTGTTCATTTTCTCCACAACTACAACAACCCTATGAGTTGAGTTGGGCTTTATTTATTTATGTAGCATACGGCAAATACATGGACTTTAAAAAGTTCAGTTGAAAAAATCAGCTATTGGGCCATTGTAAGCTCTCGATGGGCATTCGGACACAATGTGATGGATATTTTGAGAAGGAGCTCCACAGTCACACTGAGGGGTAGAGACAAGACCCTGCTTAGACAAGGAGCCCAGGCAGGCTATGTGTTGGGCTGAGAGAGAGTGACTGGCCCCCACTCACCCATCTGGCTTCCATGACCAAAGTAGGACTTGACCTCCCAGGATCTTCCTTTCTAGCCTTAACCACGGAACCAAACTGGCTCCCTTATCACCTTCTCAAGCTTGGCTTCATCCTTCATCCAATGCATCATTAAGGTTCTTACAGGAGATACTCTAGTTTATCAAGTACTGAAACTCAGATATTTTTCTACTGCTTTTGACTCATGGGCTTGTTTCTATGAGGGAATCATAAATATGTTTGGGGAAACTTGGTAATGTTTAAATAAGATCAAATTCTATTTGCCTCAGAATTGATATAAATTGTTCATTTTAAACATCTTGTTTAAAGCATGGTTGTTATGACAAGAGATTTATTTACCATTTATGATTAACATTAACAATTGATAACTTAGGATGAATTGTTATTTATTACTTCCCTCTTTTAGCCATTTTAAGTTTTTATCCACTTAATTATCATACCATCCAATCGTCATTTAACTAGGTTTCTAATCATATCAGAAAATTGTTTGTTACTATTTCCCGAGATCAAGTTTTATCAGCAATATTTCCAAAATGTATTTAGAAAATGTAAAAGTATGTGAGAATGACTTTCTATATAGCACATAAGATATAGCCCCGCCTTTCCTATAATCTATTTAGGAAGTGTAATGATTTGTGAGGAAAACTTTTGGGAGAAGGGATGCTGTCTAGGGAAGGGTCAGAGAAGGGGAGGGTGGAAAGTAAAACTCAGAAAGGACCCTCCCTCACTTTTCAGGCTAAGAAAAGAGTTAGTGGGAGATTTGTACTTTCAGACTTACAAAACTGTTAATATAGGATTACAATAAAGTAGAATTAGGTTGTGTTTCCCATCTGGATTAGCAGGGAAAAGATTAGCCTGGCAACTTTGTTCTTGGCAAATATATGCTTTCTGGTCATCAAATTGTTGCTTTCAAGGATTTTAAAAATAATCTCTTTTTCCTGTTCTTCAACATATTTGTCACATGCGCTAGAAGGTTACCAATAATAGACCAATTCTGTCTATTATTGACTATGGCTATCACTAAGTGTTGTATCTTATGATTCTTGATGAGTATATTTTCTTTATGTACACTGAGAGTGTATGCACCAAAGACAAATTCCTTGTGTGTCCAATCATTCTTGGCCAATAAAGAATTCTATTCTATTCTGTTCTGTTCTGTTCTATTCTATTTTCTCAATATAGACAAAATGTTGTCAGTATACAATAGGTTTTTAAAAATCCTTTTTGTTCACTTGTAAAAATAGTGCCAACACTTGTTCTTTTAGTTAACCGTATTTGGAAGTTAGAGAACCGTAGAAGAAAGACTCAAATGTGGGATAAGTAACGAAGTTTTGTACTTTTAAAATTCATGGATTCTAGTTTCATCCCTTTCTGGAGAGGAATGAGTTTTGGAATATTTCTCAGACAAAACTGTACTTGGATCAAAACAAAGAGATAGCAGCAGATATGATCATTGAAGTTGTGTTAATTTTCCCCAAGGAGGATGCCAAGAAAGGGATTCTGGGGTGTTTTGTAAGCAACAGAATTACTATCTCCCAAGTTTCTCTTTCACAGCTAAAGCTGCTCAATAAGGTAGGAGAAAGTTTGGGGTCATTTTTCTGTTTTTCCAAAGCCTGTGGACCCATTTCAAGTGTTCCCTCCCTGCATCCCCATCCCCACTGTGTCCCCCCGACCGTCCCCCCCCCCGGTTACTGATGTCAGTGTCAAGATTGAAATACGCTAAAGCTTCTTGTGAGTATTAATGCTTTTCAACTTTCCAAAGAACTCGGGGGGAGAAAAGGGTGAGATGGAATGCGGAGGCTCCAGACTTCAGCCATGAGAGACAAGGACACTTCTTCAGGTGTCGGCCAAGGCATGGATTATTCTCAAAACAAAAGAATGTTTCATAATTGGACAACGTGACTTATTCCATGGGAAGAGGAGAGAAATCTATTTTTAACTATGCAGGATTGCATGGGAAATTTTAGAGCTGGGCTAGCTTTGCTTTCTTCAGTGCCAAAATGATGTCTTCAATAAAGTTTTGCTTTTGGGATTTTAAAGTTCCTCAAAGTGTCTTAATTTGTTGGGTTGGTTAGTTGGAGTATTGACAGTCTGGATGTCAACTTGCAATGCATAGATTAGCAGAATGGCAACCACGACAATATCAAAAAATAAGTATCTTCCGAGACCAGAATATTAAAAAATGTCATGTCGCAGGACTTTTGCCTAGAGTTGCCTAGATCTGATTCATTATTTATCTCTGATAATGTCTGTTCCTCTGAAAATTCTGCAAATGACACAGGAAATAATTAAACTACTAGGACTTCAACCAATTTCATACCCTGAAATATGAAATATTATAAAATAAATATTACTTTTTGTTTTCTCAGATACAGAAAAATGCACCAAGTGTCCAGATGATAAATATCCAAATGAGGACAGAGTCCAATGTATCCCCAAAGTCATAACCTTCCTGTCTTATGAGGAACTTCTGGGTATCATCCTGGTCTCTTTTGCCCTACTCTTCTTCCTAACCACAGGCCTTCTTCTAATCATCTTCATTAAATACCGAGAAACTCCCCTTGTCAAAGCCAACAACCGGGACCTCTCCTACATCCTCCTGGTCTCCCTGCTACTTTGCTTCTTATCTCCTCTTCTCTTCATTGGTCAACCAAGGAAAGCCACCTGCCTTCTCCGACAAACAGTCTTCAGCCTCATCTTCTCAGTTGCCGTTTCTTCTCTCTTGGCCAAAACCATCACGGTGGTGCTGGCCTTCCTGGCCACAAAACCAGGAAACCGAGTGAAGAGATGGTTGGGGAAGAGCTTGGCCAACTCCATCATCCTTTCTTCTTCTGCTGTCCAAATTATCATCTGCTCCACCAGGCTGGGAGTTTCTCCCCCCTTCCCTGACTCTGACCTCCACTCCCAGCCTGGAGAGATCGTCCTGCAATGCAACGAAGGGGCCGTTGTCCTGTTCTACGTCACCCTCAGCTACATGGGCTTCCTGGCTGCCATCTGCTTCACGGTGGCTTTCCTGGCCAGGAATCTGCCTGGGGCCTTCAACGAAGCCAAGCTGATCACCTTCAGCATGCTGGTCTTCTGCAGTGTCTGGGTGACTTTTCTGCCCACCTACCTGAGCACCAAAGGGAAATACATGGTGGCTGTGCAGGTCTTCTCCATCCTGGCCTCCAGTGCTGGTCTGCTGGGCTGCATCTTCACCCCCAAGTGCTACATTATCCTTCTGAGGCCAGACCTGAACACAAAGGAGCAGCTCACAGCCAGAACAAATGTAAAAACATAAAATATAACACCATTATGATATTGCAAGTATTGTTAAAGTTTCTTTTATTTGAAAAAAGATTTTCTTTCCACTTAGGTAGTATGCAGGAATTAAAGAAAAAATATATGGATATGTTTCTTGTAATTCCCTTCCCTTTCGTCTCAATAAATCTTGCTGAAGAGAACTCTAAGAAGGTCAATTAACCTGATACTATATAAAAAAAATCATTTGAGCCATTGTTCTTACTGACAGAGGGCTAAAAGTGTAAATATGTGAGGGAGAGAGTAGGAAAAGAGATAAGATGGAAGCTGTGGGAGCAACTTCAAGCAGGTTGCATGTTAACCTCCATGAGAACCATTGGAATGCCAGAATGAGCTGGAATGCCACGTTTGACTTTCTCTCATCCAGGAAGCAAATCTTCATGTGCTGATTTCCTGATAAAACCCACTTTGCAGAAAGTGTTGACTACAAATGCTGTCTAGGATTTCACGTTGGAGTTGTTTTTACTTAGTTGTCTACCTCCAAGAACTTCCCATTCTATTTTTTTCTTTCTTTCCCCATCCAGAGAATTAAAATAGCAACAACATTGAAAGATATTCAGGCCCTTTAATTTCCCACTCTACAATTTCTACCTGAAGCATTTTCTCTGCTCCTCTTCCGAGCTTGTCTTGTCTGTGAAGGGCTGGAGAAGATGCCCAGAGAAAGGGGATCCTGAGACTCTCCCCAGGAGGAGGTTGAGGGGATCCTGTCTAAAGGCAGCCGCATCACTGACCAGGTCACAAACCTTCAATGCTGCATAATATTCATCCAGGTCCAAGAAGGGGGGGAATTCCAGGTTTCTAGGAAGAGGCACCCATGGAAGCTGTTCTGCTCTCCAACCACAGAGATTGCTGATCAATTAGGATTCAGAAGGGATTCATTTGAAAACTCCAGGTTAAAAGAAGCCCCGATGGATCAGACCAAGATCAGTCTAAGATTCAAAGTGACCACACAAATCCCTCTGGATCTCCCATAAGCAGAAGGCAGAGACTTATGGCTTTGCCCAGCATGGAATTGGTCTTTTCCCACTTTCCTCCATCAAACCCCACTCAGCCACCTCACAATCCAGGAATCCCTAATTCTGGTATCCCAAGTTCATCTGAGAAAACATGTTTTTCGATGTTCACACCCCCAATCAATAAGTATGGAGGCAGGACTGGAACTCCGAGTCTCCTGGTGAGTGGCCCAAAGAAACCCAGCCAGCTTTCTTGCTTAAGATGGGACTAGAACTCCCAGCCCCTGGTGATAAAATCACCTGACCTGCAATCATGTCTATGGCAGAACTAGAACTCAGAGCCTCCTGTACAGTGGCATAAACTCACCCAGTTGGCTTTCCTGCCTAACGTGGGACTAGAACTCCCAGTCCCCTGAGGATTGGCCCCAGGACACCCAGATGGCTTTTATTTTGAAGGTGGGATTAAATCTTCACTATTTAGGACAAAGTCCCTCAGCTGAATTTGCTTCCTCCCTCCCAGGCATTCCTCGCCTCCTTCTGCAGCTGCGCCTCCTTCTCCCTCCCCAAAGAGACAGCTGTCATTCAAATCCCTGCCCTGCCCTGCTCCCTCGCACCACGCCCAGATCGGGTAGGGCTTTCCGCCTGGTGGTCTGCCTGAGCTGCCTCCCCTCCCGCTGCCTTTCCCTGCAGATGCCTTTCTCAGAGCGCCCTCCCCCAAGATCTCCTGCTTCTGTGGAAGTTGTAGGAGGGGGGGGGCTGCTGGAGGAGGCTTGGCCCTTCTTTTTTTTTTTTTTTTATTACTTTTTTTGCAACAAACAAACAAAAAGAAAATACATTATTACACCCTTGTGCTATACATAAAAGGAAGATTTGGGTCTTCAGATATATCCTCATGATTGCCAAAATCCACGTTCTCGAGGTACAGGTACTGAAGCGTCCAATGTTCCAAGCGCAAAGTCCACAAATGGTTTCCAAGTCTTCCAGAAAATATCTTCTTTATACACACCACTTCTGATTTTAATATCACATGTCATTTTATCATTTAAAGCTAATTTCCACATTTCAGAATTCCACTCTTCTATTCTAAAAATCACATCTAGTTTCCAATATCTAGCTATTATAATTCTAGCTATTATAATCATAATTCTAATCAATTCTTTTTCATATTTTGTTAATTCTATTTCCTTAATTACCAACAATAATATAGTTTCCACTCTCAATGTTATTACTTTCCCCATCATTTCAAATATCATTTCTCCAATTGTTGCCAAAACTCTTTAACCTTATCACAATTATACCACATATGTTCATAAGTCCCCAATTCCATCTCACATCTCCAACATTTTTTACTAATTTTTTTATCCATTTGTGACAATCTTACTGGAGTCAAATACCATTTCCAAACAACTTTATAATTGTGCTCTTTAATCCTTATAGATAAGGTTCTCATAATTCTACTCTTCCAATTCACATTCCAATCTGACTCTGGTATTTCAATATTAAGATCTTTTTCCCAATTTGTCCTCATCACTCTTTGTAATTTTTCATCAGAATTTATAATCTTATAAACCTTACTAACGAGTCCCTTTAGCCCAATTTCATCTTTCATAATCCGAGATACTAAATATTCAAATTCAGTTTCACATCTATTTATCGAATAATTTTCCTTAGTTTTTGTCCATTTTCTATCTGTATTTTTTCAAACCAACTTAACCCTAATTTTTCAATAATTTCTTTATTCCTCCTTTCATTTTCCATAACTTTTATCCAATCTCTAATAATTTCTATATTTTCCTCTTTAATCACTTCATTACGTTTTATATTATTTTTAATCGGCCAAATTCCAATTGTCTCCCCCAAAAAGATTATATCCGGAATTAAAATTTTAACAAATTTATTCCACATTTTACTTAATCCCTTTAACCAATAACTTCTACTTACACATTTTAAATTTGCTTTATCTAAAAACCACCTTGATCCAAATTTCTCTATATCCCTTAACTCTAAGTCTCTCCAATAGTTATCTTCACCTTTAAATATTTTTACCACTATCCGGATACCATACGCACAGTAATAATTAAATAATTTGGGGGAGGCTTGGCCCTTCTTCTCTCCCCCAACTGTAGACAGCAACCTCTGGAAAAGTGGGGGGAGGTTCTTCCTTGCCTGGAAGAGTAAACGATGAGTCCCCTCCAGACCCAGATGGGCCGGATGGGCTGAAGATGCCCGGGGGCCCTCGGACCCCCCCCCAACCCCCCATCTCCTGCTTCTGTGGAAGGTGTAGGTGGGGGGGGCTTTGGAGGAGGCTCAGTCCTTCTTCTCTCCCCCAACTGTAGACAGCAACCTCTGGAGAAGGGGGGGTGTCCCTCCACCTTGCTAGGAAGAGTAAACGATGAGCCCCTTCTGGACCCAGGTGGGCCGGATTGTCCCTTTTCTCCAGGTTCAGGTGGGCCCCGTTCCTCCCCTTCCAGACCTTCCCCGCCTCCGGTCCCTTCGGGAGCTCTGGAATAGCCTCGCCTGGCTGACCAGGGACCCTCGCGGCTCCTCCTTAGTCCCAGCAGCCAGGATGGGAGGGACTATGTCGCCTGGGCTTCAGACTGACTAGGGACAGCAACAGGGCGGGGTTTCGTCTCCTGGGGGGAAGAGGTAGAAGGCGACACCTGTCCAGATCCAGGTGGGCCCAAAGGTGTCTTTTGTTGGGGTTGGGTGGGTTCCTCCCCCTCCAGCCCTTCGCAGCCTCCAGGCACCGTGGAAGCTCTGGAGGGAGTAGCATTGCACGTTTTCCTAGACCCCAAAGATCGACCTTGAGAAAATGAGGGGGGGGTGATTGATGGCAGAGTGTGGTGAGTCCTCCGTGTGTGGGAGGTCGAAGGGGCGACGCAGGGGGGCTGCGGCTCCCCTCCAAAGAGCAGCGGGGTTTTTTGGCAGTGCAGGACAAGGACCTGAAGGTTGGTGTGTGTGTGTGTGTGTGTGTGTGTGTGTGTGTGTGTGTGTGTGTTGCTGGTCCATGGCTGGTGTGGTTGTCTCTTGATCGCAGGTTGACAATTAATAAAGGCTGACAGTTAACTTCTGGGATCGGCGATTGGCCCAGAGCCCCCCAGCCGACTTTCAGCCAAAGGTGGTGTCGTGTCCCACTCCTCCGCTGACGGCCGAGTCAGGGAAATCCGAATCAGGCGTGCCTCTGCAGCTCTGCCAAAGTCCTAGCAAAGTCCTCAGGGCAGGCAGGAGACCAGAAAGTGACTTCAGCAAGATATGTTTAGACTTTGCCTGACTCAGAGAATGCCAGAAAGCAGATCCTTTATATAGGCCATGGGTGTGGCTCCATGACTCAGCACTTATCCAGGCCTGCCCCTCCCTTCCTTCTGTTGCCTCCGCCTATCAAGTCTTTTGACGCGAGGGTCACTCCAATCGGCAGCTGTTGGTAATTGACCTCCCTCAGGCTCACATGCTGTGGAGGAGGGGGAGGGGTCTAGTTGCTCCTTTTGCCTGGGCATGGAGCCAGAGCTGGGGGCTGGAAGTATTTCTTCCTCTTCAGCCTGTCTGGGCATGGAGCCAGGGCTGGGGCCGGGAGGCATACTAGAACATTCCTCCGTGTTCAGAAGCAGATAAGAAGACCCCGGCTGAGGTGAGATTGGATGAGACACAACAGGTGGGATTCGAACCGGGACCTCTCAGTTTCTAGGCTGCTAACTTCGACCACCGGGCCACCTCAGGCAGACTCTGCGCAGGGAGAGAGAGCAGCCCCCGCCCCATGCAAGCTCCAGGCAGGGCGCCCTGACTCCCTGGAGGGCCTGGCTCTGCCCGGCTAGGAAGGCAGCCAGGAGCAGCCTCCGATTCGGACCTGAGCCGCCTTCAAGCCCAGCGCAGAAGAATCGGAATGAAATGTATTCTGCGCATCGGTTCCTCCGTGGAGCCCGCGGCAGAGATGGCCTGGATTCCCCGCGTGGGGAAATGGGGGCCCCGAAGACCAAAAAGAGGAAAAGAGAGCGAGAATCTCGCTAGGAGGGAGCCGCGGAGGCCGGGCGAGGAAGCTCAGCCCCGGGTGCAAGAAAGGAGGGAGGGCCCAATCCCCTCGGGGGGAGACCAGGCGCAGCTGCTCGGCTGACAGGCAGGTTAACGGGGGACGTCTCGGCTTTTCTGGGCCATTTTGGTTCGGTTGCACTCAAGAGGGAACCCCACGCCTTGCAAAAGCCCCAATTCCCTCCCCCTCCTGCCGCCGCCTTGCTCAATGGATCTTTGGAAGCCGCTTAAGAAAGTGGGGGGCTGGGCTGCTCCCCTCCCCCCTTATTTTTTCTCTTTCTTTTGTCGCTTTCACTTTCTGGACCCTCGTCCTCTGGGCCTGAGCCGAGGCGGAGCTGGCTTCCCACAGCAGTCCTGACGCCCTGAAGGAGTTTCCACCGTGCGATTCAGCAGCCCCACCCCCGCCATCCCCCACCCATGTTATTTAGCGACCCCCGCCCTGTTCAGAGGGTTTGTGCTTTGGTGAGGTCACTGACAGGCAGCTTCTTTCTCTGGGCGGGGGGGAGAGATGCCGCGGGGGTGACTTGATTGGCGGAGCGGGGCGCATCCTTGAGGGCGGGGAGGCTGACGGGGCGCCTGGGAGAAGAGGCCCCCTTGCAAGGAGTGACCAGGGGGTGGTGGAGGGGAGGGGGTGGAGGGGGCTATTATTGTAGGCTACTTCTGCAAAAGGTAGTAGGTCCGCCCAATTATCTTGTTGACAGTTAATGTAACAACATAAATATTGTTCTAGTACCGAGTTCGAGCGTTCACAACTTCCATTAGTCTGGGGATGATGGGAGGAGCTTAATCCTTGGGTGGAGCCAATCAGTCTCAAAAATTATTTCCAAAACTGAGAAGTGAATTGAACTCCTCGATCTGAGATGATGCGTTCAGGAACCCCGTGGAGTCTATAAATGTGTTGCACAAACAACTTTGCCAAAGTCTTTGAAGAAGGTATTTTGGAACATGGGATAAAGTGGACTTGTTTGGAGAACAGGTCTGTGACTACCCAGATTACTGTATTGCCTGCACTTTCGGGTAGTTCCACTATGAAGGCAGCTGCTCTTCCAGTTAGGTTTTGGGTTACAGCCCTAACTTGTGCTGCCTGAGACCAGCAATCTTCCCCCCAGTCCATCATGTGGTTATTCACTAACGCCAGGAACAGCCCTGGCTCCTTGGCATCTCCATCGAATTTTCCAGATGGGGGGGAATTTTTGGCTTTTTCCTTCCTCTGCGCAGCCTCACTCGGTCAGCAGGTGGCATACGCCCTACATCCGACTCAGCTGCCTCTGGGAAGGGGGTTTCTGGCTCTGGGCCTTCCAAAATCTCTACGGCCTGGGAAACTCCCCCAGCCGGCCCCTTTGCAGTTTCTTCCTCCTCTTCTCCCTCCCCCCTGGAGGACCAAATAGGGGATTCATACCTTTGGCGAGTGGCTTGCCTTAATTTCACCTCACGGAAAAGACACAATGCCTCGTCCTACTGGAGGCTAATTAGGAATATTCATGCTTACGTCATCTATTAAATGAAATATGCATATGTTTTGTTTGTCATTTTCTCCTCCTTTCCTGGAATGTATAAATATGAGTGCATCCTTTTGTCTGTAGGATTTCCTCCCACTATTTTCTGAAGGGAAATTCCTCCAGTGGACACAAAATAAATAACTGCAGTGAGCCTGGATTGTTGGGTTTTGTGGCTCCTGTGTTTCTTTCCACAGAAACTGGTGTCAGGAGTGGGATTCACAATCTTCCATCTGCCACCAGGGACAAGAGCTGGGGCAGCCCCAGAAGGTGAGTGTTGTGAGATTGAGCCCATAACCCTTCCCACTGCCACTTAAAGGCACTTTTAGGAGTGTGTGAGAGGCCACAGTCTGTGTCTAAGTGTCTCTTGTGGTTGGGAGGTTTGTGGAGTGTTTGTGGCCTGCTGGAAGCTCAGCTGAGTGATGGCCGGAGGTGTCCAGGAAGCCAGGGGGGATTTGGCTTTGTGGACTGAGTGTGACCCTCTGTGTCAAAGAACGGAGACTGACCAAGACGGAGGCTTGGTTCAAAGACCCTTTTTCCTGTTGTCTGCTTGGAGGAATTCAGCTGATCCAAGCAGGGAGGGAAATGGACAGTGGTGCTCAGGGTTCCCACCGATGCCCTCATTGAGTCATGAGTCTCAAGCCGAGCTTCAAAAGAAATCCAGTTATTTATTTAGGAGCTTCATGTAAGCATGGAGCAAGTGAAGCCAACTGTGACCTCACTTAATTCATGCCTTGGCTCTGACCCTGTTTCCCCCTCCTCCCCCCAAGGTATCTCATCAGTCACATTCCCCAAAGAAGCAATTTTGCAGGTTGTAGAAGTCACTCCCTCCAGCTACTCTGGATCTCCATGGAGATGGCCTTGACGTTTGCCGGCTGGAATGTGCTTTGTTTTGACTGAGGAGCAAATTCCTCAATACAGCTGAGAGGCTCGGTTCCCCATCCCCCTGCCTATGGCAACTCCAGAGCAGGTCGGGAATGTTTCGCAAGTTGATACAGACTCTGCTTGGGGAAGGAATCTTTCCCAAAGAATCAGGGAAACCCGCTGTGGCCCAGGGCTGGGAGGGGGTCCGGTGCCTCCACTGGTGCCCCCAAAGGCTACAAAAAAAGGGAGGCTGTGAAATTGGAAGGGATGATTAAAAAAACCCTCTTCCTCCTTGTGAGAAGAGAAATTCCTGTATCTGCACAAGGCCGTGACAGATTCCATGCAAACAGAAGCAGGAAAGGCAGTTTAAGTTTTTGATTTTTTCCAGTGTTTTATTATTTTTTCAAATAACTAAAGGAGGTGAACATGTCCAACTCTTCTTCTTTTTTTTTGTTTTGTTTACATTTATACCCCGCCCTTCTCCGAAGACTCAGGGCGGCTTACAGTGTATAAGGCAATAGTCTCATTCTATTTGTATATTTTTACAAAGTCAACTTATTGCCCCCCCAACAATCTGGGTCCTCATTTTACCTACCTTATAAAGGATGGAAGGCTGAGTCAACCTTGGGCCGGGCTCGAACCTGCAGTAATTGCAGGCTACTGTGTTCTTAATAAGCCTTAATAACAGGCTTTACCAGCGTGAGCTAAACCGGCCCATTCTTCTTCTTCTTCTTCCTCTTTCCCCCACAACAACAGCCCTGTGAGGTGGGCTTGTCTGAAAGAGAGTGTCTGTCCCGAGATCAGCAAAGAGGCTTTCAGGGCTAAGGCAGGACTTGAACTCAGGATCTCTTGCTTCCTAGCCTGCTGCCTTAATCATTGTGAGTGTTAATCCAGGGTGGATTTTGGGCAAAGGCCCTGCTGGTCACCACTGCCGCCTCGTCTTCCAGCAGGACCCTCCAACCCTCCCCCCCCACTTCCCCGGGTCCTTCTGGGGTGGAGCAGCCCCATCCGAGAGCCCCTCCCCCAACCCCTCGGGTCCTGGAGGTGGGTCCTTGCAATAGTCATTGTCATTAAGTATTTCCGACATCGGCTGGTCACTCTTCAGGTCCCAAGGGAATGAAAGCCACCCTCCCTTCGTGTGGTGGGATCACCCCATGAATTGGACGGCTGCATCCAGGCGGTTTTCTTGAGAGCAGGCGAGGTCGGCCACTGCCTTTTTCTCTCTCTGCTTTTTTATTTTTTTCTTCGTTTATAATATAAAATGCAGAAATGCAAGAGAAAATGGGAGGAAAAATAGGGGAGGGAAAAAGGAGAAAAAGAAAGAAAAGACCTTGGCTTACGACTCCCTTCTCAACCGAACCCTGGCATCTCCTGGTGGTCTCCCAACCCTGTTTACATCCAAGCCTGCTTCAGCTTTCCCAGATCAGTCCGCTGCTGCATCCTTCAGATAGTCCTTGACTTACGACCAGTATTGCAATTGCTAAACTGGCTGGTCCTTAAAGGAGTCACTCTCAGTTTTGCAATGTTTCTGCCATGGTTATTATGCAAATTGCTGCGTTGTTTAGTGAACCACGTGGTCATTAAGCGAGTTCAGTTTTGACCTTTGATGTTGCTTGTCGTATTTCCACGCCCGTTGTCAGGCGCATGTGACCATGGGGATGCTGCTGCAGTCATACCTCTGAAATCCCATTTTTCAGGGTCATCAGAACCTGGAACTTTCCTGGTTGTAAGCAAAAGACGACTCGAGGGTCCTTGATGGGGGAATGTATGAAATGTAATCCCTGTGTTTCTTCAGCCACATTCTCACAACGTCTTCTTAAATTGAATAATATCTAATCCTTCCTCCTATTTCTCTTTTAACCCCTATTCAGCTGGGCCTGGAGAGGAAAACCTGGGTTCTCTGGCTCTCGAATGCTAGACTCCAGATACAAGGGATAACGGTTTAATTTGGGCTGCACCTCCAAACAAGGGGAACAATCTGTGGCTTCCCAGCTCTCCAGACAACTGACAGCTGTCCGTTCAGATGGACGAGCTCTGGTTGACGCGATTCAGGGCTTGCTTGTAAAAGCCCTTTAAGAGTCGGCTCATCAATGAATAAGCCCTGCCCGCAGGTGAAGGCAGCTGATTGGTGGATATTTTTCAGATCTCAGGTCCAGGCCAATCAGAGCCTTGGCTTGTGACGTCAGAGACTCCTCCTAAGCTCATTGGCCGGAGCTCTCCATGGCAACCTCCAGCATCCTTGGGGAGTCTGGACCACATCATGCTCAAAATCCCTGGAAAGTGGCTGGATTGGATGGCAGCATTGGGGGCATCGCAGGGCCTCCCTCACCTGGGCTCCTCGGAAAGGGGAGACCCTCCCCTTTAAGGCAGAATTAAGGGGAGGGGGAGATTAGAAAAATGGGGTTCACCCTCAGACCAGAGAGGTGCTGATACCTGCCGTGTCCGCAGCCTCCATCCCTCTGACCAAACTCCTGATCCACTGTCTCAAAGGTTCCTGTCTCAGGAAAGGGGCCGGGGGGCCGGGGGGGCTGGGGGGCAGCGATATGAACTAGGGAAATAATTGGCTTTGGGATGCCCCAGTTGGAGAGGCATTGAGACCCCAAAGGGATTGAGGCATTGAGACCCCAAAGCTGGAAACTGACCTGGGGAAATTAACCTAAAAGGGGATTCCATTGGCCAGATGTAGTTATTTCCCAAACAGACTCGGCCTGGCGATTGACTTATTTATATATATTTATTTTTGATGACTCAGATTTTAATCCACCTTTATTCTTTCTCTAAATAGTTCAAGGCATGAACATATTGAAGACGCCTTCGCCCTCACAACAAGCTTGTGAGGTAGGCTACGGCTGAGAGAGAGGGACTGGACCAGGCTTTCATGCCTTGGATGGGACTGGTAAGTACTTGGAGGGGGGGGGCTCTTTCCTAATCCGGATGGTCACCCCCCGCCTTTCCCTGTCATCAGAAGCCCCCTAGCAGTGCCAGAGATGGCCGAATTGATCGATTAGATGAGATGCCTCGAATTGGAGCCAGAATCAAATGGGAAGTCAGGACAGTTTGAAGGGAGATCAGTTGTGATGGATTATGTCAGTGTTTCTCAAACTGGGCCACTTGAAGGCATCTGTGGACTTAAGGCCGGTTAGCAAAATGTCCCTGAACTGAGAGAGGAAGTGACTGTGTCTCTCCATTTTTCAAACAGGTCAGCACCAGGGAAGAAGTGGTCCTATCAAGAATATTCTTGGGCTATTTTTTCAGGGAGCATTGATGGCCTCCATCTCCAGATTAAACAGCTGAGAGATTCCTTTGACTTTCAGATCCAGAAATTCAAGAAAGACAAACAACGGATGAAAGAGCAGCACAGTTGCTTCAAGCAGACCATGGATCAACTTCAGACCACAACAGAAGACCTGCAGAAAACTCTGCTGGAGAAGAAAGGAAGCTTGGACCATGCCAACACAATCATCTACCAGTTAAAGCTAGAGAATAAATCTTTGGTGAAACATACTGAAGAATTCCAGAAAGAAATGTCTGAGGTTACTAGCCAAGTGCCTTTCCCAGACTTGAGAAGGCTGCCTTAGAACTCTGAGAAACTCCTCAAAGAGGACTGGAACCTTCTTAAGAAGTAAAGAAGCACCTCTAGAGTCTGCAGCATGGACTGGCTGAGATGGACCAAAGTTCCACTTTGTGGAGAAAAGCCACTCCAGCCAACTGAAGCAGAAAGTCATCCCTCTTCAGAATGTGAGGGGAAATGAGAAGAAGCAGCTCAACCATCTGCATCAGCAGCAGACCTGTGTTTACCAGGCCACAATGGGAGACCAGCAGAAAACTCTGGAGGACAACAGAGAAGGCGTGAACCAGGTCAGAAGGGCGATCCAAGAATGAGAGCTGCAGAAGAGGTGTTTGGAGAAAGACAGCGAAGCTCTCCACAGAGAAGTCACCAGCCAAGTGGGCTTCTTCAGAAATGAGGTTGGCCCTCCTGAGTGACCAGCACAAGGGAGAACTTTGCTGACACTCTCCCCATAGCTGGAATGGAGGAATGGCAGCCTTTTACCCATTTGAGAAAGAAAAGTGATTCTTCCCCTCCCTTCCCTTGACTTGCCACCCAGTGTGCCAGGGGAGTCATGCGAGCCCCACCCTTACCAGATGAAGCTCCCCCCTTACCCCCCACTTGCCAGTCACTGCAGGACTGTAGGCAGGACCTTGAGGTACCCCATCCAATGCTTCCCCCTGTGTAGATGTAGCTCCATGAAGGACTAGATACTGGGTCCAGTTGCTCAGCCACCTTACGAATTTTGTGCCTGTTTGGAATTGTATACCAACTCTATCTCTCTCGGTGTTCTTTTCATATTTTTTTCTTTTGCCTAAAAAGAGATTCAAAGAAGGAATTAAGCATTTCTGCATTCACCGTTTAGGTCATTCACATGTGGAATCCTTCCCAGTCTCTTTAGAAACAGATTAACAGAGTTGGAAGAGACCTTGTAGGTCATCTAGTCCAACCCCCTTCCCCCCAAGTAGGAGACCCTCCACCATTTCTGACAGATGGCAGTCCAGTCTCTTCTTGGAAGCTTCCAGGGATGAAGCTCCCACAACTTCTGTTCCATGGCTTGATTGTTCTCATTGTCAGAAAATTTATCTTTATTTCCAGATTGAATCCCTCCTTGTTCAATTTCCATCCATTATTCTTTGTCTGGTCTTCAGGTGCTTTGGAAAACCGCTTGACCCCCTCCTCTCTGTAGCAGCCCCTCAAATATTGGAACACTTCTATCCTGTCTCCCCTGGTCCTTCTCTTCACTAGACCAGCCATGCCCAGTTCCTGCAATCGTTCATCATGTTTTAGCCTCCAGTCCCCTCATCATCTTGGTTGTTCTTCTCTGCACTTTTTCTAGAGTCTCAACATCTTTTTTATAGTGTGGTGATGAAAACTGGATGCAGTACTCTAGGTGTGGTCTTACTAGGGCTTTATAGAGTGGTATTAGTTCCTCTCCTGATCTTGATTGTATCCCTCTGTTAATGCAATTTAAGTTGCATTGACTTTTTTTTTGCTGCTGCTGTAGACTGCTGGCTCATATTTAATTGGTTGTCCACTAAGACTCCAGGATCCCTCTCACAGTTACTGCTATTAAGCCTGGTTTCACCCAGTCTATATGTGTACTTCTGCTTTTCTTTACTTTTCTCTACTTTGAATTGCATTTTGTCAGAACTCTCTTAGCTTGTGGAAGTCCGCTCTCTTAAAGACTCAACTATTAGCCTGCTGGAGCAGTGCTTGGACTAGAAGACCTCCAAGGTCCCTTCCTACTCTCTGCGACTCTTACTGTTGGTTAAGTTCCCTGTGCCTGATTAAGTATGTTTGGGGGGCTCCCCAGAGGCTTAGAGCCAGAAGGGTTGAATGGGATGTTTGCCAGTTTCTTTATGGGCTGAGAGTTGGGTCTGGTGTGGTGTGGATGTGCTTGTCTGACCAGTGGGAGAGGCCATCTATGGGGTGGGATGGGGTGGATGCATGAGGGTGTGGGGGAGCGAAAGTGCAGGTAGAATAGAATAGAATAGAATAGAATAGAATTTTATTGGCCAAGTGACTTCCGGTGGTTTCGTTTTCCCCGAGGAGGACGCCTGGAATGGCGTCCCGAACTGAGATTCTGTAAAAGCTGGTGAAACAGCGGGAGATCGGCTGTTAGCCAGCTTCAAAGCTTTTCTCTGGGTGAAAGAGATTAGCCAGAGCGGCTGGAGAGCGGTAGATTGCCCCAGGGGCTCTGCTTTCTTATGCAGAGTCTCGGAGGGCTGCCTGCATAACCCAGCCTCACTCCAGACTCGGCTCGATCCTGTTAATTAAGCAGGACAAGAGGAAAACGCCCACCTCTGCTCAATTGATTCCGTTTTGAATAACTTAAAGCAGACGGGGACAAATACAAGTGATCGATTACTGGGGAAGCAAGAAGAGAGCTGACTTCTACTCCTTTTAAAAGGGAAAACTTTTCTCACTTGAACTTAGTGAAGGAAGAAATGGCGTCTGAGAGGAAGTGGATTGGAGGCTGCTTGTGAGAGAAAGTGAAGTTCGTCTTTGTGGATTTTAGCTGAATAGAAGCTTTCCAGAGGAGGCAAGGTGAAAGTTTTTATTTTACAACTTTAATTGGAGACTTTTTGAGACTTTGAGATTTTATAATTCTAATTAGAGACTTTACTTAAATTAAAATGGCTTCTAAGCCACCAAAAGTTCCCATGACGAGAAGGGGGTCTGAAACTAATTTAGAAGATATATTAAAGGAACAGAATAGAGTTTCTGAAGAGCGATTTAAAGAAATTATGAATAATATTCATGGTGTGAAGGATCAACTTAGGGAAGAAATTAAAGAGACTAATAAAAAATTAGAAGATTTATTGATGGTTTTTCAAGGTTTGGCAAAAAATTTGGAAGTAATGGAGGATAAAGTGGAAGTAATTAGTCAAGCAAATCAGTATTTGGATAATAAAGTTGGAGAGCTTCAAAATAAAGTGGATAAAAATGAGGATCATGTGGTGGTATTGCAATATAGAGCGTTGGAGAAGGCTTTGAGAATTAGGGGTCTTCAAGACCGGAAGGAAGAAGATCTTAAAAAAGTTATATCAGAAGCCTTAGCTGAAATGTTAGGCATGGACCCTCGAGAAGTTGATTTTCAAATTGATAAGGCATATAGGGTTAATTCTTGGGTAGCGAGGCAGAAAAAGCTCCCAAGAGATATTGTAATTTACTTTTTAACTTCTACAATAAGAAATCAGATTTTGCAAGCTACATACCAAAAGAAATTGCAAATAGCAGAACAGGAGGTGTTGGTTTTGAAAGAGATCCCTGCTAAAATGTTAAAGGATAGAAGGGATTTTAGGTTTTTTACACAAGAGCTTAAGAAGCATCAGATTCAATATAGATGGGAGGTTCCAATTGGTTTAACAGTATTTTTTCAAGGCAGGAGATATCGAATTGATACTGAATTGAAAGCAATTTCTACATCTTTTTAATGTATTGAAAGTGGATGTAGAAACAGTGGATAAAAGTCTTCAAGAGAAACAGAGTGGGAAGCTGAAACTGCACCTGTGATATCAGTACCTCAAGAACAATCTCAAGAACAAAAAGTGACAAGGGAGCTATTAGGCGTAGGAGATGGAGGAACGACTTCAAAGACAGGAACAGGATTCTACTACTGAAGCGATAAAGATATTACAGAGTCAATTTAATATGTTAATGGCAGATCAGGTGGCAACCAATATACAATATGCTAAACATAATACTTTTTGTAATGCCAATAAATCAGGGAGGTAGTTGGCTTATATGTTAAGGAAAAGACAGAAAGCACGTACTATTGAAGGAATTGAATACAAGGGTAAACTGCGATTTCAACAGGATAAAATTAAAAAGCTCTTGGAATATTATACAAATTTATATGCCAGAGATACAATATTGAATATGGATATTGATAAATATTTGAAAGAATATAAAGTTAAAGGTTTAACTAATGAACAAAGGGAAGAGTTGAATCGGCCTATAACTTCTGAGGAAATTATTTTGGTAATAAAGCAATTAAAAATAGGGAAATCCCCAGGCACAGATGGACTTACAGCAATATATTATAAAAAGTTACAGGATGAGATAGTTGGTCCACTTATGGAGTTATTTAATCAGATATTGATGGGAGGAGGAGTACCACCATCATGGAGGACTACATTTATTTCATTGATACCAAAAGAGGATCAGGATTGTACTAAGCCTGGGAATTATAGACCGATTTCACTCTTGAATAATGATTATAAGATTTTTGCAAAAATAATGGCAAATAGGTTAATGGAAATTGTACAACAAAGGATTCACACTGATCAGTCTGGTTTCATAAAAGGGAGACAAATGAGGAATAATGTTAGGCATGGACCCTCGAGAAGTTGATTTTCAAATTGATAAGGCATATAGGGTTAATTCTTGGGTAGCGAGGCAGAAAAAGCTCCCAAGAGATATTGTAATTTACTTTTTAACTTCTACAATAAGAAATCAGATTTTGCAAGCTACATACCAAAAGAAATTGCAAATAGCAGAACAGGAGGTGTTGGTTTTGAAAGAGATCCCTGCTAAAATGTTAAAGGATAGAAGGGATTTTAGGTTTTTTACACAAGAGCTTAAGAAGCATCAGATTCAATATAGATGGGAGGTTCCAATTGGTTTAACAGTATTTTTTCAAGGCAGGAGATATCGAATTGATACTGAATTGAAAGCAAAAGATTTTCTTTTTAATGTATTGAAAGTGGATGTAGAAACAGTGGATAAAAGTCTTCAAGAGAAACAGAGTGGGGAAGCTGAAACTGCACCTGTGATATCAGTACCTCAAGAACAATCTCAAGAACAAAGAGTGACAAGGGGAGCTATTAGGCGTAAGGAGATGGAGGAACGACTTCAAAGACAGGAACGGATTCTACTACTGAAGCTGTGGGAGGAGCCGTCAAGAGTGAGGGTCTTCAGCTAATTGCTCAGAAGCTTCAAGAGGCCAGAGATGGCAAATAAATTTTTGACATGGAATGTTAATGGTTTAAACTCAGCACAGAAAAGAAGAAAAATATTCCATTATTTGAAACAATTTAAAAATGATGTGATATGTTTGCAAGAGACACATATAAAATTATCAGACAAAATGCAATTTGGAAATGGTTTTACACGAATACTTAGGGCAATTTATGGAGAGCAAACAGCTCAGATAATAATTAATGGTAGTTTGACAGATAGTTTTAAAATTGCGAAAGGAACAAGGCAGGGGTGTCCTTTATCACCTTTATTGTTTATTTTATCTTTGGAACCTTTATTGGATAAGATAAGAGAGTTAAGGAGATAAAGGGTATTAGAATTAGAAGATATGAATATAAAGTTAGAGCATTTGCAGATGATTTGGTTGTTATGTTGACTCAGCCTATAAATTGGTGTATTTGTTGGAAGTAATTAATCAATATGGAAGGGTCTCAGGGTTTAAAGTGAATCAAAATAAAACAAAAGTGTTAACCAAAAATATGATTAAGAACCAGAAAGAAAAACTAGAGGAAATAACAGGATTTGAAATTGTAAAAAAGGTTAAATATTTAGGAGTCTTTCTTACTTCATCAAATGGAAAATTGTATAAGAATAATTATGATGTGTTATGGAAAAAAATTCAGAAATGAATACTTAGAAAAACTACAATTATCTTTGTTAGGAGAATAGCAGCTATAAAATGAATGTTCTGCCTTTGTTCTTGTTTCAGATGATACCAATAATTAAGAAAGATAAAAATTTGGATGAATGGCAGATTGGAATTAATAAATTTATATGGGAAGGGAAAAAAGCGAGAGTCAAAATGAAAATAATGCAAGATACACGGGAAAGAGGAGGATTAAAAATGCCTAATTTAAAACTGTATTATGAAGCAGTTGTTCTTTCGGTAATAAGTGATTGGTTTAATTTGACGGAGGAAAGGATTTTGAATATAGAAGGTTATGATTTATTATATGGTTGGCATGCATATTTATTGTATGATAAGAAAGTAGATAAAGCTTTTAAGAATCATGTGTTGAGAATTTCTCTTCTGCGTGTCTGGAAAAAATATTATTATAAGTTAAATTATAAAATTCCTATATGGGTATGTCCTCGGCACGCAGTAGAGAATATAAATATAGAACAGGAACAAGAAATGATTACTTATAAAGATCTTTTATACAATGAGAGGGGAAATTTACAACTAAAATCTTTGGATACATTAAAAGAAGAAGGGAGGAATTATACTTGGTTTCAATATGGACAGTTAAAGGCTAGATGGAAAGAAGATCAGAAAATTGGTATCATTCAAAATGAAGAAAATCTGGTTAAACAAATTAGAAATCAAACTCAGGGGCATATAAAGAGATTGTATACTGTGTTGATAGAAATAGATTCTGAAAGAGATTTAATAAAGGATTGTATGATAAAATGGGCACAGAATATTCAAGAACCAATAATGTTGGAAACATGGGAAAAATTTGGGTTAGAAATGTTAAATTTACGCAAGCGCAGAATTTAAGGGAAAATTTTTATAAGATGTTTTATAGATGGCATTTAGATCCTAAGAAATTATCATGTATGTATCCAGATATGCAAGCGAAATGTTGGAGATGTAATTGTGATGATGCTACATATTTTCATGTATGGTAAGAAAATTAAGTCTTTCTGGATAAGAATCTGGTGGATTATGCAGAATGTTCTGAAGAAGAAGATAAAGTTCCTACCGCAATTTTTCCTTTTGGGAATAACAACGGACTGTACAGTGATTGAGACTAAGTTGATTTTGAACTTAATAACAGCAGCACGACTGTTGATTGGACAATATTGGAAGAAAAAAGAATTACCCACAATAGAAGAATGGATATTGAAAGTTTCCAATTTGGCTGAGATGGCTAAAATCTCAGCCTTCTTGAAAGACAGTACTCAAGAAAAATATTTAAATGAATGGAAGAACTGGATTGATTATATTCAAAATAGATATCGGATTAAGAAATTTCGGATTGCTTTTGAATGAAGGATGTTATTTTTGATTTTAATGGAAGAAGTCAGGTTATGTGAGAGAGAAAGATTATAATTGTGTTAGATTTTAAAAAAGTTTAATGTATGACTGTTTTGTTTAAGGAACTATACCTTGTGTTTGCTCCGGGAAGTCCGGGGGGGGGGTTTAGGAGGGAGGGGGAGAGGGGGAAAAATTTAATTGTTGTAAAACTTTTTTAATAAAAAAAAAAAAAAGAATTTTATTGGCCAAGTGTGATTGGACACACAAGGAATTTGTCTTGGTGCATATGCTCTCAGTGTACATAAAAGAAAAGATACGTTCATCAGGTAGATATGAAAAGATACGTTCATACCTAACAGGTAGATGTTAGGCATGGCCTCCTCCTTCTCTTGCTTCCCCCTGAGAGGCTCTGGAGCAGCAGGAGCTTCTGCCTCCCTCCGAGACCTTCCACCCAGCCCTGTGTTCCGATTCTGCCCCCCTGCTCCCTCAGCCTTGTGGCCTCTGGGGGTCTCTGCTGCCTCCAGGCCTCTCCTGGGGACCCCTCAGCTCCCAGTTCAGCTTCTGGCTGCTCTCGTCTCTCCTCCTCTTCTGCGGACTGTTCAGCCCCCGACTGCTCAGCCTATTCGGCTGCTCGGTTCTGGCTTCCAGATCCCTCTCCGGCCAGACTCACCTGGCACACGAGGTAGCAAGTCTCCCACCCCACCTCCCTCCCTCCCTCCCTCCCTCCCTCCCCCAGTCCTCCCTCCTCTCCTGGACAGACATTGGACATGGACTCCTTCGATGCTCTTTCTATGGAGATACCTTAAACCCAATAACCAAGAGGCATCCTGGCCATTCCGACACTGCTTAGCTCCAGAGGCTGCTTAAGGAGCAACAGACTGTGGTTCCAGCAAAGGTGGCTAGAATCTCTGCAGCAGCGCTGGGGATTCATGGGAAACACGTGAATAATCCACCATAGCTATTTTACACAACTAAAGTAGCAAACCCTTTTGCATTGCAACTCCTTTGCATTTAATGGCTATGGGCCTCACAGTTTAAGTAGCGATATTATAATATCGTTAGGCCATGTGTAACTGACATTGGACGCCAAATTGTGATTTTAATATAGAGTTTATCTGTTGTTTATTATTTCATTCTAGAATTTGTAACTGCATATTCCTGAGTATTTTTATTTGTTCTGGTCTCTGGTCTTTCATTGTAATAAACTTGATTTGATTTGATTTGATGCAATTCGATTTACCAAGAGTACTTAAAAAGACATACGATAGAGTTGACTGTTCCTCATATAGTGAATACTTTCCTCAGATAAAGGAACAATTCTTGTGTCTTAAAGAAATGCACCATCACATTGAAGTTGCAGTCACCATATTTAAAAAAAATAGGCAGAACCAACCATTAATTGCTGGACAGGGGCCTCCCACCTGTTCATTCATTGCTGTTAAGTCTCCGTTAGTTGTTGATAAGGATTTAGAACAGCCTGCCCAAATCTGATGGCCTCCAGATGTGAATGAATGCATGTTCCTTATTCATGCTTGGCAACAAATCCACCTTCCTCCGAGAAGGGGGACCCAGATGTGTTTGGCAACACTGGTGTGGCTCCATTTGTAGACCGGAGACCAAACCTTTGGTGTTGTGTCTGTTGCTGCTGCAGCCCCGGGAGACCTAAAATAACAGGGGACGTCAACATTGTGAGCGGATCCTTGGACTTTCACCTGGACCGGTAGCTCCCAGGAATTGCCCAGGTCCCTCTCCTCTTCAAGGGCATCTCAGCTATCTGGATCTTGATGGAGAGAGCACAGAAATGGCCTCTCTGCCTTTTGATCTCCAACCTTGGAAAGAGAAATTTGTGGGCCTGATTCCTCCAGGAAATCCGGCTGTTACTTGCAGCTTCTGAACAGTTACTTAAAGATGTAAACTGGGCTTTGGCTGTTAGAACTATGGGTATCCTTTACTGTAATTCTTGCATAAAATTTTATATCTTGCATATATGAAGAATTTGTGAACTGTGTGTGTGTGTGTGTGTGTGTCTTGTGGCACAATGCTCTTTTTTCTATACTTACCTTTTTTCTTCTTTCCACTCCAGTTTAATTCAAGAAATTTAAAACTAATAATTAATAAATTTCAGTTGCCAGAGATGACAAACACTGGATTAAACAGTATAGGAAGCCCACAGTTTGGTTCCTTTGAGTTTATGTCCTCATGTCTTGCCTGAACCCAGTCCGCAAATCGGACGCAAGTGAATGGCCTCCAGGAGCCCCTTCTCCATTCCATCATCCGGCAGGTCCATCAGCTACAATTCCAAGAAGGCCCAGGACTGGGTGGCCCATAGGTCAGAAGCCTCCGCAATGATGCAATCAAAGCTCCAGCCCCAGAGGAGGGGTCGGGGGTCTGAATTGGGGGCAGGAAGCGTTCATCTCCGGCTTTGGAGGTGGGAAGGTCCCGAACCAGCGGAAGGACCAATGAGAGTTCTCCCTGCTTGAGCGTCATCGGTCTCCGGGCAGAATCCTTTGGGGCTTCACCTGAAGGAGGAGGGAGTTGTCTCAAAGAGAGAAGCGGAGAAAGTGGGAGGGGGGATCCTTTCGGAATGGGGGTGCAGTTCAAGGGGGTTCCTGGCAGCCCTAGACGGGACTTTGGGGGCTTTTGCAAGGCGTGAGGTTCCTCTTGAGCGCAACCAAGCCAAATGGTCCAGAAAAGCCGAGACGTCCCCGTTAACCTGCTTGTCAGCCGAGCAGCTCCGCCCGGTCTCCCCCCGAGGGGATCGGGCCCTCCCTCCTTTCTCGCACCCGGGGCTGAGCTTCCTCGCCCGGCCTCCGCTGCTCCCCCCCCCAGCCCAACCCGAGAGAGATTCTCGCTCTCTTTCCCTCTTTTTGGTCTTCGGGGCCCCCATTTTCCCACGCGGGGAATCCAGGCCATCTCTGCCGCGGGCTCCACGGAGGAACCGATGCGCAGAATACATTTCATTCCGATTCTTCTGCGCTGGGCTTGAAGGCGGCTCAGGTCCGAATCGGAGGCTGCTCCTGGCTGCCTTCCTAGGCGGGCAGAGCCAGGCCCTCCAGGGAGTCAGGGCGCCCTGCCTGGAGCTTGCGTGGGCGGGGGCTGCTTACTCTCCCTGCGCGGAGTCTGCCTGAGGTGGCCCGGTGGTCAAAATAGCAGCCTAAAAACTGAGAAATTCCGGGTTCGAATCCCACCTTTGGCTGAAAGTTGGCTGCGGGGCTCTGGGCCAATCTCCCGTCCCAGAAGTTAACTGTCAGCCTTTGTACACCTGCGATCAAGACACAACCCTCCAGACTAATGGATTAATAAGAGTCATAAGTGGATCCCGCTGTCTTTCCTTCTCTGGATCTGGATCTTCCCAAACCAGGACTGGAGGTTTCCCTCTGGGAGGGGAAGAAGAAGGACGGAAGGCACAACCCAGGCGGGGCTTCCTTTGCCAAAATGCAGATGATGAGCCACACCAGCCACGGGAAGGGGCAGCTCAAAGGGCCAAAGGGCCCAGAAGGAAACCTTCAAGCAGAGTTTGGGAAGATGAATAATAGCAGAAGAACAGAATTTGAAGGGACCTAGGAGGTCATCTAGTCCAGCTCCTTCCTCCCCGCCCACGCAGGAGCCCCCCCACCATTTCTGACAGAGGGCATTCTAGTCTCTTCTTGAAAGCTCCCAGTGATGAAGCTCTTACAACTTCCGAAGGCAACTTCTGTTCCATGGGAATTGTTGGAAGGGGAGAAACTACGGGGGAGGGAGGGGGAGGGAGGGGGCAACTGATGGGCGGCGGAGCGGAGGGCGGCGTGTCCTCCGCGGGTGGGAGGTTGAAGGGGCGACCGCAGGGGAGGGTTGGGGCCACGGCTCCTCTCCAAAGAGGGGCGAGGGCTTTGGGCAGTGGGGGACAATGGCTTCAAAGGAGGGGAGGGGTGTATGGCTGCTGGATTGTTGCAGCTACCCTGGGGCAGGAGGGGCAGGCAAGGGAGGCATGTTTGGGGAAGGGAGGGGAGTAGGGATGCGGAGGTGCCGAAGGAGCGTTGTGTGTCCGGGGAGAGGAAGGCTGTGAGTGGGGAGGGGGCGCGGCAAGAGGAAGCGGCAATTGCAAAGTGAAAGGGGCCAAAGAACCGCGAAGATTCTCCCGGGCGGCAACGCCTCGGCCTGCAGCGCGCCTGGAGCGTCTCCGGTGCTGAGCAGGGATGCGGAGGGTCCCACCTGGATGGGCGACCGGGGCGAGCGCTGCGGAAAAGCCAGGCGGCCATCAGCAGCAGCAGCAGGGGGGTCTTCTCCTGCCTCTTTCCCCCCCAGAGACAAGCAGGCTCTTTGCTTACCGACCGACCCGTCTCAACATCGCAGCTCCTGCTTTCCCTTCGCTCAGCCCGACGGTCCCCAAAGTCCGGCAGCTCCGAGGCCCCTTTGCCTGCCCTGCTATTCCAGCCCTCCCCACAGGGGGCGCCCTTCCATTCCTTCGGCCCAAGGGTTCAACCCCCCCGAGGCTCCCTCTGCCGCCCCCCCCCCCAAGGACTCGGCAGCCCCGCAGAGGCTCCGCTCACAGCTCCACGCCGTTCGCGCTCAGAGCTGCCGGATCTCCATCCCGCTCTGGGACTTGGCCGACCGGCCCTTGAAAGAGCTCCGCCGCCCCAGGAGCCTCTTCCTTCCTTCCGCCTGTCCATCTTCTCCGCCTGGTTGTCCCGCTGGATCCCTTTGCCTCACCTGCGCCACGGAGCTCCGTCTTCCCGGGCCTGATGGAGGCTCTTCAGGGGGAGTTTGGGCTGGTGGTTGAGGTTTTGCTCTGCTGTGTAAGGGCTGCGTAAGAGGAGGACGTCACAAAGAGGCTCCAGGCGCTTTTGGGGCAGCTGATCAGGGAGGAAAACAGCCTGGAAGGGAAAGATGGGGGGGGCTGGGGGGGCGGAGAAATGAATACATGCCCAGAAGCTTCTCCTTGGTTTGAGCTCTGAAGTTTTGAGTCGGTCAGGCTGAGACTTCTCCAGTTAAACCAGTGAAACCCAGTCAGTCTAATTCAACAACCAAGGCAAACTCCCGAGGAGCCTCCATCGCTCCCCGCCAGATCGAGGTCCTTGGCGCCGTTGCAGAGAAAGGGATCCAGTGGGAGAAGCAGCCGGAGAAGATGGACAGGAGGCAGGAAGAGTCTCCTTGGACGGCGGAGCTGAAGGGCCACCAGGAAGGGCTGCTCTGCGCCTCCCCAGATGCCTTCGGGCCCTTCAGCTCGGCTGGCGGAGTCCGCGAACGGCGGGGCTGAAGTCCAAAGGGAGACGGGGGAAGCGGAGCCTCTCCGGGGCTGCCGAGGCCTTGGGCTGCGGGGGAGCCGGGGAGGGGTGAAGTTGAACCCTTGGGCCAATGGGGAGGAAGAGCGCCCCCCGTGGGAAGGGCGAGACTGGTGGGTGGGCTGGGAGCTGCCATAATAGGGGCGAGTTTGGGAACTGGGGGGCAGAGCGAAGGGAAAGGAGGAGCTGAGAAGGGTTGGTGGGTAAGGAAGGAGACGGCCTGCTTTTCTTGGGGGGAAACAGGCTTCCCTGCCGGCTGGCTTTTCCGCAGCGCTCGGCCTGGTTGCCCCTCCAGAGGAGACCCTCAGCAGCCCTGCTTAGCACCGGAGACGCTCCCGGCAGCTCCCCTCGCGCCCTGCCCAAACAGACAGCTGTCACTCAAGTCCCTCGCCTGCCCGGAACCAGCCACGAACAGCAACACGCGACCCCCGCACTGTCTAAAGCCCCCGGCCCTCTTTGGAGGGAAGCCACTGGACGCCGCCTTCGCCCGCAGGCGCCCCTTCAACCTCTCCCTTGCGAAGGAAACGCCACACTCCCCCAATCAACTGCCCCTCCCTCCTCTCCCTCATATTCTCACAATCCGCGAGTGGAAAAACGCGCTTTCTTTTAACAATCTCCTCAAACTGCAAGCAACGCCGCAAAGGGCCTCAAGGACGCTCTCTAAGTAATGGAGGAGGAGGGGCAGCTGGATCTCCCAGAGGACAATATTGGAAGGGGAGGACCTGGAGGCTTCCACCCCCTCTGGCTTGGGGAGACAGGCAGGGACCCTCAGAGAAAGGGGGTCCTGCAAGCACCCGGTGTTAGGTTCTGGAAGTAACGAGGCTGGAGACCAGGGTAGTGACAACAGCTCTTTAATATAGGGTGAACCCAGCAACCGGCTGGGGGGAAAAACCTCTCCTTTTATACAGTTCTACTGAGGCTTTCCAATCAGCAACGTGCTGATTTCCCGCTCAAATATTTAAAGGTACAAACACGAATACATAACACTCCTCCCCTCCCAGAAAACACTTTGCCTCTATTTACATATTTATTTACATGTTATTTTTCGACGTAGTCACGCAAATAACCTGGACGTCTCCTAGTTCTTTCTGACCTGCGCGGTTCAGTTCTGGGTGGTGTTTTGAGCTGGTCGGAGGGGCTGTTTTCTCCTCCCAGCTCTTTCTCTGAGCCAACGGGCTCCGGATTATTGGCCGACTCTTTTTCTTGGCCATCCGGCCTTGGATTACTTTTGAAACTTTCCCTGCTGTTTCCCTCGGGAACCTGATGGCGTCGCTGGAACTCTGGGACCTCAGCTAAGTCTTGCGCCTCCCGGTCATTGTCAGCTGTGAATTCAAATTGGTATTGGTCATGATCTGTTTCATTTGGTTCGGTGTGATCAGTTATTCGTTTCCTTATCTGATCTATGCGCCTCCACACTCGGTTGTCTGGTAGCTCTACCACGTCGATTTTGGGCCGGTTATCTTTATTATTTGTCCTGCGAACCAACTAGGGCCGTCCCCATAGTTTCGGGCCCACATCCGTCGCCTATGCTCATTTCCTTGTCTTTCTAGTTCCCCTTGTAACCCTCTGGTGTGTAATGGGATTCAAACGGTCAAGTGGGCACCGGAGTTTCCGTCCCATTAGTAATTCGCTGGGCTTTTCCGGTGGCCGTGCTTGGGGTTCTGTGCTGAACGGCTAGGAAAAAGTCTATCTTTGTTTGCCAGTTTCTTTATGGGCTGAGAGTTGGGTCTGGTGTGTGTGGATGTGCTTGTCTGACCAGTGAGACATAAAGCGGTACCAGCACTTCTCGCATCTTGAATCTACCCCTCTTTTCTTGCTGCCTAAGGCTGCCTTGGCCTATTTTGTCATCTGCAGCAGAGTTCTGGCAGATCCTTAAGTGCTTTGCCACGAGATCCTTCCACAGGTCCCACTGCTGAGCCAGGTAACGCCCATTCTGTACCTAGGCACTGGGGTTTCCTGCTGAGGATCCTGCAGATCCTTCCTTTTCTCAGCAATGAACTGCATCTCGCTAGGTGGATCCAATGTTCAAGTCTGTCAAGATCCTTCTGGATAACTGAGCTGATGTTCTAATAATTCCAACCAGCTTGGTGCCATCTGCAAATTGGGTGACTTCCCTTTTTGTACCCTCACATAGATCATTCAGGAAGAAGCTGAAGAGTCCTGGGCCCAAGGCAGGACCTTGAAGTACCCCATCCAATGCTTCCCCCTGTGTAGATGTAGCTCCACGAAGGACTAGATACTGGGTCCAGTTGCTCAGCCACCTTACGAATTTTGTGCCTGTTTGGAATTGTATACCGACTCTATCTCTCTCAGTGTTCTTTTCATATTTTGTTTTTTTCTTTTCGGGTGACCAGAATTGCACAAAGTATTCCAAGGGTGGTCTGACCAGTGAGATATAAAGCGGTACCAGCACTTCTCGGCATCTTGAATCTTCCCCTCTTTTCTTGCTGCCTAAGGCTGCCTTGGCCTATTTTGTCATCTGCAGCAGAGTTCTGGCAGATCCTTAAGTGCTTTGCCACGAGATCCTTCCACAGGTCCCACTGCTGAGCCAGGTAACGCCCATTCTGTACCTAGGCACTGGGGTTTCCTGCTAAGGATCCTGCAGATCCTTCCTTTTCTCAGCAATGAACTGCATCTCGCTAGGTGGATCCAATGTTCAAGTCTGTCAAGATCCTTCTGGATAACTGAGCTGATGTTCTAATAATTCCAACCAGCTTGGTGCCATCTGCAAATTGGGTGACTTCCCTTTTTGTACCCTCACATAGATCATTCAGGAAGAAGCTGAAGAGTCCTGGGCCCAAGGCAGGACCTTGAAGTACCCCATCCAATGCTTCCCCCTGTGTAGATGTAGCTCCACGAAGGACTAGATACTGGGTCCAGTTGCTCAGCCACCTTACGAATTTTGTGCCTGTTTGGAATTGTATACCGACTCTATCTCTCTCAGTGTTCTTTTCATATTTTGTTTTTTTCTTTTCGGGTGACCAGAATTGCACAAAGTGTTCCAAGGGTGGTCTGACCAGTGGGAGAGGCCATCTATGGGGTGGGATGGGGTGGATGCATGAGGGTGGGGGAGGAAAGTGCAGGTAGATGTTAGGCATGGCCTCCTCCTTCTCTTGCTTCCCCTGTGTAGATGTAGCTCCACGAAGGCCTAGATACTGGGTCCAGTTGCTCAGCCACTTTACGAATTTTGTGCCTGTTTGGAATTGTATACCGACTCTATCTCTCTCGGTGTTCTTTTCATATTTTGTTTTTTTTTCTTTTTCGGGGTGACCAGAATTGCACAAAGTGTTCCAAGGGTGGTCTGACCAGTGAGACATAAAGCGGTACCAGCACTTCTCGCCATCTTGAATCTACCCCTCTTTTCTTGCTGCCTAAGGCTGCCTTGGCCTATTTTGTCATCTGCAGCAGAGTTCTGGCAGATCCTTAAGTGCTTTGCCACGAGATCCTTCCACAGGTCCCACTGCTGAGCCAGGTAACGCCCATTCTGTACCTAGGCACTGGGGTTTCCTGCTAAGGATCCTGCAGATCCTTCCTTTTCTCAGCAATGAACTGCATCTCGCTAGGTGGATCCAATGTTCAAGTCTGTCAAGATCCTTCTGGATAACTGAGCTGATGTTCTAATAATTCCAACCAGCTTGGTGCCATCTGCAAATTGGGTGACTTCCCTTTTTGTACCCTCACATAGATCATTCAGGAAGAAGCTGAAGAGTCCTGGGCCCAAGGCAGGACCTTGAAGTACCCCATCCAATGCTTCCCCCTGTGTAGATGTAGCTCCACGAAGGACTAGATACTGGGTCCAGTTGGTCAGCCACCTTACGAATTTTGTGCCTGTTTGGAATTGTATACCGACTCTATCTCTCTCGGTGTTCTTTTCATATTTTGTTTTTTTTTCTTTTTGCCTAAAAAGAGATTCAAAGAAGGAATTAAGCATTTCTGCATTCACCGTTTAGGTCATTCACATGTGGAATCCTTCCCAGTCTCTCTAGAAACAGATTAACAGAGTTGGAAGAGACCTTGTAGGTCATCTAGTCCAACCTCTGCTCAAGGCAGGAACTTTATACCATCCCAGTCAAATGATTCTCTTGTCCACTTTGAAAACTTCCAGAGATGGAGGCAACTTATTCCACTGCTTAATTGTTCCTACTGACTGAAAATTTCTCCTGACTTCTAGATTTGGTCTCTCTTTAACAAACTCCCACCCATTTCCTCTTGTCCTTCCCTCCAGTGCTCTGGAGTTTAAATCACTCCCCTCTTCTCTGTCAGAGCCCCTAAAAGTGCCGGAAGATTCTATCATGGCTGCCCAATCCTTCCCACCTTGTCTCAGGTAGACAGAGCGAACTCCTCAACCGTTCATCAAATGATTTAGACTCTATGCCTTAAATCATCTTTGCTGCTCTTCTCTGCACTTTTTCTAGAGTCTCAACATCTTTTTTATAGTGTGGTGATGAAAACTGAATGCAGTACTCTAGGTGTGATCTCACTAGGGCTTTATAGAGTGGTATTAGTTCCTCTCCTGATCTTGATTGCATCTCTCTGTTAATGCAATTTAGGATTGTGTTGGTTTTTTTGTCTGCTGCCACACAATGCTGGCTCATATTTAATTGGTTGTCCACTAAGACTCCAGGATCCCTCTCACAGTTACTGCTATTAAGCCTGGTTTCACCCAGTCTATATGTGTACTTCTGGTTTTTCTTTACTTTTCTCTACTTTGAATTGCATTTTGTCAGAACTCTCTTAGCTTGTGGAAGTCCGCTCTCTTAAAGACTCAACTATTAGCCTGCTGGAGCAGTGCTTGGACTAGAAGACCTCCAAGGTCCCTTCCTACTCTCTGCGACTCTTACTGTTGGTTAAGTTCCCTGTGCCTGATTAAGTATGTTTGGGGGGCTCCCCAGAGGCTTAGAGCCAGAGGGGTTGAATGGGATGTTTGCCAGTTTCTTTATGGGCTGAGAGTTGGGTCTGGTGTGTGTGGATGTGCTTATCTGACCAGTGGGAGAGGCCATCTATGGGGTGGGATGGGGTGGATGCATGAGGGTGGGGGGGAGGGAAAGTGCAGGTAGATGTTAGGCATGGCCTCCTCCTTCTCTTGCTTCCCCCTGAGAGGCTCTGGAGCAGCAGGAGCTTCTGCCTCCCTCCGAGACCTTCCACCCAGCCCTGTGTTCCGATTCTGCCCCCCTGCTCCCTCAGCCTTGTGGCCTCTGGGGGTCTCTGCTGCCTCGAGGCCTCTCCTGGGGACCCCTCAGCTCCCATTTCAGCTTCTGGCTGCTCTCCTCTCTCCTCCTTCTCTTGCTTCCCCCTGAGAGGCTCTGGAGCAGCAGGAGCTTCTGCCTCCCTCCGAGACCTTCCACCCAGCCCTGTGTTCCAATTCTGCCCCCCTGCTCCCTCAGCCTTGTGGCCTCTGGGGGTCTCTGCTGCCTCCAGGCCTCTCCTGGGGACCCCTCAGCTCCCAGTTCAGCTTCTGGCTGCTCTCGTCTCTCCTCCTCTCCTGCGGGCTGTTCGGCCCCCGACTGCTCAGCCTATTCGGCTGCTCGGTTCTGGCTCCCAGATCCAGCTCCGGCCAGACTCACCTGGCACACGAGGTAGCAAGTCCCCCACCCCACCTCCCTCCCTCCCTCCCTCCCTCCCCCAGTCCTCCCTCCTCTCCTGGACAGACATTGGACATGGACTCCTTCGATGCTCTTTCTATGGAGATACCTTAAACCCAATAACCAAGAGGCATCCTGGCCATTCCGACACTGCTTAGCTCCAGAGGCTGCTTAAGGAGGAACAGACTGTGGTTACAGCAAAGGTGGCTAGAATCTCCGCAGCAGCGCTGGGGATTCATGGGAAACACGTGAACAATCCACCGTAGCTATTTTACACAACTAAAGTAGCAAAGCCTTTTGCATTGCAACTCCTTTGCATTTAATGACTATGGGCCTCACAGTTTAAGGATTGATATTATAATATCGTTAGGCCATATGTAACTGACATTGGATGCCAAATTGTGATTTTAATGTAGAGTTTATCTGTTGCTTATTATTTCATTCTAGAATTTTTCACTGGATATTCCTGAATATTTTTATTTGTTCTAGTCTCTGGTCTTTGATTGTAATAAACTTGATTTGATTTGATTTGATGCAGTTTGATTTACCAAGAAGGGTACTTAAAAAGACATACGATAGAGTTGACTGTTCCTCATATAGTGAATACTTTCCTCAGATAAAGGAACAATTCTTTTTTTTGGGGGGGGGACATGATGTGGTTTATTTGATTTTTGCGTTAACCCAGCAAAGGCATCCAGCTGTCAAAGATTTGAAATCATGGTAAATATGAAGTGTGAATTAATGCATGTTCCTTATTCATGCTTGGCAACAAATCCACCTTCCTCCGAGAAGGGGGACCCAGATGTGTTTGGCAACACTGGTGCGGCTCCATTTGTAGACCGGAGACCAAACCTTTGATGTTGTGTCTGTTGCTGCTGCAGCCCCGGGAGACCTAAAATAACAGGGGACGTCAGCATTGTGAGTGGATCCTTGGACTTTCACCTGGACCGGTAGCTCCCAGGAATTGCCCAGGTCCCTCTCCTCTTCAAGGGCATCTCAGCTCTCTGGATCTTGATGGAGAGAGCACAGAAATGGCCTCTCTGCCTTTTGATCTCCAACCTTGGAAAGAGAAATTTGTGGGCCTGATTCCTCCAGGAAATCCGGCTGTTACTTGCAGCTTCTGAACAGTTACTTAAAGATGTAAACTGGGCTTTGGCTGTTAGAACTATGGGTATCCTTTACTGTAATTCTTGCATAAAACTTTATATTTTGCATATATAAAGGATTTGTGAACTGTGTGTGTGTCTTGTGGCACAATGCTCTTTCTATGGAGATACCTTAAACTCAATAACCAAGAGGCATCCTGGCCATTCCGACACTGCTTAGCTCCAGAGGCTGCTTAAGGAGGAACAGACTGTGGTTACAGCAAAGGTGGCTAGAATCTCCGCAGCAGCGCTGGGGATTCATGGGAAACATGTGAACAATCCACCATAGCTATTTTACACAACTAAAGTAGCAAAGCCTTTTGCATTGCAACTCCTTTGCATTTAATGACTATGGGCCTCACAGTTTAAGGATTGATATTATAATATCGTTAGGCCATGTGTAACTGACATTGGATGCCAAATTGTGATTTTAATGTAGAGTTTATCTGTTGCTTATTATTTCATTCTAGAATTTTTCACTGGATATTCCTGAATATTTTTATTTGTTCTAGTCTCTGGTCTTTGATTGTAATAAACTTGATTTGATTTGATTTGATTTGATTTGATTTGATTTGATTTGATTTGATTTGTTTTGATTTGATGCAGTTTGATTTACCAAGAAGGGTACTAAAAAGACATACGATAGAGTTGACTGTTCCTCATATAGTGAATACTTTCCTCAGATAAAGGAACAATTCTTTTTTTCTTTCCACTCCAGTTTAATTCAAGAAATTTAAAACTAATAATTAATAAATTTCAGTTGCCAGAGATGACAAACACTGGATTAAACAGTATAGGAAGCCCACAGTTTGGTTCCTTTGAGTTTATGTCCTCATGTCTTGCCTGAACCCAGTCCGCAAATCGGACGCAAGTGAATGGCCTCCAGGAGCCCCTTCTCCATTCCATCATCCGGCAGGTCCATCAGCTACAATTCCAAGAAGGCCCAGGACTGGGTGGCCCATAGGTCAGAAGCCTCCGCAATGATGCAATCAAAGCTCCAGCCCCAGAGGAGGGGTCGGGGGTCTGAACTGGGGGCAGGAAGCGTTCATCTCCGGCTTTGGAGGTGGGAAGGGCCAGAACCAGCGGCAGCGCCAATGAAAATTCTCCCTGCTTGAGCGTCATCGGTCTCCGGGCAGAGTCCTTTGGGGCTTCACCTGAAGGAGGAGAGACTTGTCTGTCCGCCTGGTCTCCCCCCCGAGGGGATCGGGCCCTCCCTCCTTTCTTGCACCCGGGGCTGAGCTTCCTCCGCGGCTCCCTCCAGAGCGAGATTCTCGCTCTCTTTCCCCCTTTTTGGTCTTCGGGGCCCCCATTTTCCCACGCGGGGAATCCAGGCCATCTCTGCCGCGGGCTCCACGGAGGAACCGATGCGCAGAATACATTTCATTCCGATTCTTCTGCGCTGGGCTTGAAGGCGGTTCAGGTCCGAATCGGAGGCTGCTCCTGGCTGCCTTCCTAGCCGGGCAGAGCCAGGCCCTCCAGGGAGTCAGGGCGGCCTGCCTGGAGCTTGCGTGGGGCGGGGGCTGCTCACTCTCCCTGCGCGGAGTCTGCCTGAGGTGGCCCGGTGGTCAAAGTAGCAGTCTAGAAACTGAGAGGTCCCGGGTTCGAATCCCACCTTTGGCTGAAAGTCGGCTGGGGGGCTCTGGGCCAATCGCCCATCCCAGAAGTTAACTGTCAGCCTTTGTACACCTGCGATCAAGACACAACCCTCCAGACTAATGGATTAATAAGAGTCATGAGTGGATCCCGCTGTCTTTCCTTCTATGGATCTGGATCTTCCCAAACCAGGACTGGAGGTTTCCCTCTGGGAGGGGAAGAAGAAGGACGGAAGGCACAACCCAGGCGGGGCTTCCTTTGCCAAAATGCAGGTGATGAGCCACACCAGCCACGGACCAGCAACACACCCACACCCACACACACCGACCTTCACGTCCTTGTCCCGCACTGCCAAAAAACCCCGCTGCTCTGGGGAGGAAGCCTCAGTCCCCCCTGCGTCGCCCCTTCGACCTCCCACCCGCGGAGGACCCACCTCACTCTGCCATCAATCAAACCCCCGCCTTCTCCAGATGTTGCTGTCCCTAGTCGGTCTGGAGCCCAGGCGACACAGTCCCTCCCATCCTGGCAAAGGGCAGCCCTGCCTCGGCGGCCCCTTCCTCGCTATCTGCAAAAGGGGGAGCTGCACACAAGGGGGGGGGCGGGAAGGGGCAGCTCAAAGGGCCCAGAAGGAAACCTTCAAGCAGAGTTTGGGAAGATGAATAATAGCAGAAGAACAGAATTTGAAGGGACCTAGGAGGTCATCTAGTCCGGCCCCTTCTCCCCAAGCAGGAGACCCTCCACCATTTCTGACAGAGGGCAGTCCAGTCGCTTCTTGAAGGCTTCCAGAGATGAAGCTCCCACAACTTTCGAAGGCAACTTCTGTTCCATGGGTTGATTGTTCTCCCTGTCAGGAAATTTCTCCTTATTTCCAGGTTGAATCTTCCTTGCTCAGTTTCCATCCGTTCTTCCTTGTCTGGAATATGAGGAGGATCCAGAGAAGAGAAGAAAGGGGGGTTCGAATACTTTCCTTACTCAGCCCCTCGCCCCTTATTTCTAGATTGGCGCCCTGTTTCCCGAGGTTTCATCAGATTGTGAAAAGAAAGTTTGCTCTTTTGTTAAGGCGGGAATTGTTGGAAGGGAAGAAACTACGGGTGGGTGGGTGGGACGGAGGGGGCAACTGATGGGCGGCGTGTCCTCCGCGGGTGGGAGGTTGAAGGGCGACCGCAGGGAGGGTTAGCCACGGCTCCCCGCCAGAGGGGGGCGAGGGCTTGGGGCAGTGGGGGACAATGGCTCCAAAGGAGGGGGAGGGGTGTATGGCTGCTGGATTGTTGCGGCTACCCCGGGGGGCAGGGGAGGGGGACAGGCAAGGGGAGGGGAGGTTTGGGGAAGGGGAGGGGGGGAACAGGGATGCGGAGGTGCCGAAGGAGCGTTGTGTGTCCGGGGAGAGGAAGGCTGTGAGTGGGGAGGGGGCGCGGCAAGAGGAAGCGGCAATTGCAAAGTGAAAGGGGCCAAAGAACCGCGGAGATTCTCCCGGAGCGGCTTCAACGCCTCGGCCTGCAGCGCGCCTGGAGCGTCTCCGGTGCTGAGCAGGGATGCGGAGGGTCCCACCTGGATGGGCGACCGGGGCGAGCGCTGCGGAAAAGCCAGCCGGCCATCAGCAGCAGCAGCAGGGGGGTCTTCTCCTGCCCCTCCCCCCCAGAGACAAGCAGGCTCTCTGCTTACCCACCGACCCGTCTCAACATCGCAGCTCCTGCTTTCCCTTCGCTCAGCCCGACGGTCCCCAAAGTCCGGCAGCTCCGAGGCCTCTGCCTCCCCTGCTATTCCAGCCCTCCCCACAGGGGGCGCCCTTCCTCCCCTTCGGCCCAAGGGGTTCAGCCCCCCCCCCCGAGGCTCCCTCTGCCGCCCCCCCCGAAGGACTCGGCAGCCCCGCAGAGGCTCCGCTCACAGCTCCACGCCGTTCGCGCTCAGAGCCGCCGGATCTCCATCCCGCTCTGGGACTTGGCCGACCGGCCCTTGAAAGAGCTCCGCCGCCCCAGGAGCCTCTTCCTTCCTTCCGCCTGTCCATCTTCTCCGCCTGGTTGTCCCGCTGGATCCCTTTGCCTCCACCTGCGCCACGGAGCTCCGTCTTCCCGGGCCTGATGGAGGCTCTTCAGGGGGAGTTTGGGCTGGTGGTTGAGGTTTTGCTCTGCTGTGTAAGGGCTGCGTAAGAGGAGGACGTCACAAAGAGGCTCCAGGCGCTTTTGGGGCAGCTGATCAGGGAGGAAAACAGCCCGGAAGGGAAAGAGGGGTGGCTGGGGGGGGGGCGGAGAAATGAATACATGCCCAGAAGCTTCTCCTTGGTTTGAGCTCTGAAGTTTTGAGTCGGTCAGGCTGAGACTTCTCCAGTTAAACCAGTGAAACCCAGTCAGTCTAATTCAACAACCAAGGCAAACTCCCGAGGAGCCTCCATCGCTCCCGGCCAGATCGAGGTCCTTGGCGCCGTTGCAGAGAAAGGGATCCAGTGGGAGAAGCAGCCGGAGAAGATGGACAGGAGGCAGGAAGAGCCTCCTTGGACGGCGGAGCTGAAGGGCCACCAGGAAGGGCTGCTCTGCGCCTCCCCAGATGCCTTCGGGCCCTTCAGCTCGGCTGGCGGAGTCCGCGAACGGCGGGGCTGAAGTCCAAAGGGAGACGGGGGAAGGGGAGCCTCTCCGGGGCTGCCGAGGCCTTGGGCTGCGGGGGAGCCTCGGGAAGGGGCTGAAGTTGAGCCCTTGGGCCAATGGGGAGGAAGAGCGCCCCCTGTGGGAAGGGCGAGACTGGCGGGGGGCCTGGAAGCTGTCATAATAGGGAGGTTTGGGTACTGGGAGGCAGAGCGAAGGGAAAGGAGGAGCTGAGAAGGATTGGTGGGTCCCTGCCGGCTGGCTTTTCCGCAGCGCTCGGCCTGGTCGCCCCTCCAGAGGAGACCCTCAGCAGCCCTGCTTAGCACCGGAGACGCTCCAGGCAGCTCCCCTCGCGCCTTGGCCAAACAGACAGCTGTCACTCAAGCCTCTCGCCTGCCCGGAACCAGCCACGACCAGCAACACGCGACCTCCGCCGGCCTTGCGAACCTGGCCCCGCACTGCCCAAAGCCCCCGGCCCTCTTTGGAGAGGAGCCACTGGACGCCGCCTTCGCCCGCAGGCGCCCCTTCCACTTCTCCCCTGCGAAGGAAACGCCACGCTCTGCCCCCAATCAACTGCCCCTCCCTCCCTCCTTCCCCCCAAATATTCTCACAATCCGCGAGTGGAAAAACGCGCTTTCTTTTAACAACCTCATCAAACTGCAAGCAACGCCGCAAAGGGCCTCAAGGAAGCTCTCTAAGTAATGGAGAGGGAGGCGGGACTTCTGTGGAAGAGGGGGAGGGGCAGCTGGATCTCCCAGGTGACAGTATTGGAAGGGGAGGACCTGGAGGCTTCCACCCCCTCTGGCTTGGGGAGACGGGCAGGAACCCTCAGAGAAAGGGCCCCGTCCTGTTCCTGTCCCTCCAAGCAATTGGGGGAGGGTCCTTCCTCTCCCTCCGGACCCTCGCAGCCTCAGGACAATGGAGGATCGTCTGAATGGCCTTTCTTGACCCACCAGGCTTGGGAATGGAGGGCTGCGTGTGTATGGGTGTGAATGAGGGATTGGGGTGTTCCTGCTGTTTTTGGATACCTCCCTGATACCATAAAGCCAAGGTCACGCGATCCTGTGCTGCAGCCGCTTCTCCCGAATTGACTCACCCGATGGTTGCATCTGCCGCTGGGACTAAGGAGGAGCCGCGAGGGTCCCTGGTCAGCCAGGCGAGGCTATTCCGGAGCTCCCGAAGGGACCGGAGGCGGGGAAGGTCTGGAAGGGGAGGAACGGGGCCCACCTGAACCTGGAGAAAAGGGACAATCCGGCCCACCTGGGTCTGGAGGGGGCTCATCCTTTACTCTTCCGGGCAAGGCGGAGGGAATCCTCCCCCCTTCTCCAGAGCTTGCTGTCTACAGTTGGGGGAGAGAAGAAGGGCCGAGCCTCCTCCAACAGCCCCCCCACCTACAACTTCCACATAAGGAGAAAATGGGAGGGGGTGTCCGAGAGCCCCCTCGGACTGTTCCTTCAGCCCAAGGAACAGTTGGCCAAGTGGCAGAAAGGACTCAGCGCCCTTCGGCTGCCCTTCCACGGACTTCTCGTGCGGGCAGCTGCCAGGCAGAAGGACCGCCGCCCTCGGAGTGCCGGATTGGAAAAAGATGGGGGGGAGGGGATTTATGGGGGGGAAGAAGGGAAGCCGGGCCGTCCTTGGAGATCGGGGGAAGGGGAAGGGGAGAGAGCTCAAATCTCCTTCAAAGCACCGCGGACGCAGGCAAAAAAGGGCGGGGGATTTGACACCTGCCCCCCCCAGAGAAGGTGAGGGAAGCGACCCTGGCCTCCATCCCCGCAACCCAGATGAGAGGAAGCCCCTCCAGGCGCTCCTGGCTCCGCTCTCGCCCGCTGCGCTCCGAGGAGGGCATCCGCAGGGCAAGGCAGCGGGAGGGGAGGCGGCTCAGGCACACCACCTGCCGGGGGCGGCCCTGCCCGACCTGGGCGTGGTGCGAGGAGGCAGGGCAGGACAGGGTCTTGAGTGACAGCTGTCTGTTTGGGGGAGGGGAGAAGGAAGGTGCAGCTGCAGAAGGAGCCTTTTGTGTTGGGGGGGTGGGCGAGGAGTGCCTGGGGAGGGGGAGAGAAGCAAAGCTAGCTGAGGGACTTTGCCCTAAATACTGAAGATTTATTTTTATTTATTTATTTATTTGTCACAACAGTATATATAAGCATAAGTATGAAATAACTATAAGAAATTGGATACAACCAAAGGGAACATTAGGACAGGAAAGGGAGGCATGCTGGTGCTCTTATGCAGGCCCCTTACAGACCTCTTAGGAATGGGGTGAGGTCAATAGTAGAGAGTCTTTGGTTAAAGCTTTGGGGATTTTGGGAAGAGACCACAGAGTCAGGTAGTGCATTCCAGGCATTAACAACTCTGTTACTGAAGTCATATTTTCTGCAATCAAGATTGGAGCAATTCACATTAAGCTTCAATCTATTGTGTGCTCGTGTATTGTTGCAATTGAAGCTGAAGTAGTCTTCGACAGGAAGGACATTGTAACAGACGATTCTGTGAGTTAAACTCAGGTCATGTCGAAGGCGGCGGAGTTCTAAATTTTCTAAACCCAGGATTTCAAGTCTGGTGGCATAAGGTATTTTATTGTATTCAGAGGAATGCAGAACTCTTCTTGTAAAATATTTCTGGATATGTATTGATGTCCGAAATGTGGTATGGGTTCCAGACAGTCGAGCTGCATTCAAGAATTGGACTAGCAAATGTTTTATAAGATCTGGTTGGTAGTGTAGTGTTTCTGGAGAAGTAGCTATGCAAGATTAGGTTTACAACTCTTAAAGCCTGTTTTGCGATGTAGTTGCAGTGGGCTTTGGCACTTAGATCATTGGATATGAAAACTCCAAGGATGGGCCGGACAATATCTCTCCTTCCCAGCTGCCCTGTCTGCCTCCAATGTCCCACCTCACAGAATAAATCTCCAAGGAAATTAAGGGAAGACTGTCAGTTCTTCTGAGAGGAGTGGGCTTGAGGATCCAGGATGGAAAACAGAGGGAGGGGAGAGGATGGATTGAGAGGGAGCTGAGTGATCCACTGGATCCCTTTAATCTTGGAGAGAGAAATTGAAAGGTCCTCTCTAGGGTCTGCAACAAACCACTGCAGCCTTCATAATTTATTTATTTTTATTTATTTTATTTATTTGTCAAGTGTATATAAGATAACCGATATAAGTATAAGCATGATTATGAATACAGGAAAGGGATACAAATAAATGGGAACAGTAGGACAGAGGCGGCAGGCACGTTGGTGCGCTAACAACAACAACAACAACAACAACAACAGAGTTGGAAGGGACCTTGGAGGCCTTCTAGTCCAACCCCCTGCCCAGGCAGGAAACTTTACACCACTTCAGTCAAATGGTTATCCAACATCTTCTTAAAAACTTCCAGTCTTGGAGCATTTACAACTTCTGGTGGCAAGTTGTTCCATTCCATTGATTCATTGTACTGTCAGGAAATTTCTCCTTAGTTCTAAGTTGCTTCTCTCCTTGATTAGTTTCCACCCACTGCTTCTTGTCCTGCCTTCAGGTGCTTTGGAGAATAGTTTGACTCCCTCTTCTTTGTGGCAACCCCTGAGATATTGGAACACTGCTATCATGTCTCCCTTAGTCCTTCTTTTCATTAAACTAGACATACCCAGTTCTTGCAATTGTTCTTCATATCTTTTAGCCTCCAGTCCCCTAATCATCTTTGCTGCTCTTGTCTGCACTCTTTCTAGAATCTTCACATGCTTTTAGATTGTGGTGACCAAAACTGAATGCAATATTCCAAGTGTGGCCTTACCAAGGCCTTATAAAGTGGCATTAACACTTCACGTGATCTTGATTCTATCCCTCTCTTTATACAGCACAGAACTGTGTTGGCTTTTCTGGCAGCTGCTGCACACGGCTGGCTCATATCCAAATGGTTGTCCACTAGGACTCCTATGCATGCCCCTTACAGACCTCTTAGGAATGGGGTGAGCTCAACAGTAGACAGTCTAAGGTTAAAGTTTTGGGGGTTTGGGGATGTAACCACAGAGTCAGGTAGTGGATTCCAGGCATTGACCTCTCGGTTGCTGAAGTCGTATTTTCTGCAATCGAGTTTGAAGCGGTTAACCTGAAGTTTGTATCTATTGTGTGTTCGTGTATTATTGCGGTTGAAGCTGAAGTCGTCATTGACAGGTGGGACGTTGGAGCAGATAATTT
Source organism: Ahaetulla prasina (assembly GCF_028640845.1). Taxonomy (NCBI): domain Eukaryota; kingdom Metazoa; phylum Chordata; class Lepidosauria; order Squamata; family Colubridae; genus Ahaetulla; species Ahaetulla prasina. The sequence continues at coordinate 29,742,900 of NC_080549.1, read as the reverse complement.
TGTGTCCTACGCTTAGGTCAGACCGGGCGACATAGTTCTAGGTTGTCCAAGCCCAACATTTCAAGCCTGGTGGCAGAAGGGATTCTGTTGAGAGCAGAGGAGTGGAGGACTCTTCTCGTGAAATACCTCTGGACTCCCTCAATTGTCTTAAAGTCCGATATACAATGTGGGTTCCAGGCAGATGAGCTGTATTCGAAAACTGGTCTAGCAAAGGGTTTGTATGCCCTCGTTTGCAGTACAATATTAATTAATATCATTAATTGTGTAATATAATATAATTAATTAATATTGTATATAATAATATTCCAATATTAGCACTTTGAGGAACATTCTGTGGGCTCAGTTCCCCTGGGAGCCTCGGGGGGCCTTCCCTCCATCTTTCACCCCCTCCCCCCATTTCCGCTTTTTATTCCACAGACTTTGCCTGAGACCTCTCAGGATCTCTCTGTTAGCGGGTGTGATCCTCCCTATTGAAAGGAAGGTCCAGAGTTGCTGGAGGGGGCACCCCTGGCATCTCCCCAGAGCGGGTTCAAAGATGATGACATCGCAGCACGTGTCATAGAACCTTGGCTGGGCTGTCCTGGCTCATTCTCAACGGCTTTCTCTAAAAATGGCTGGCAATTTTCTTCACAGGATGAAGAAAAAGCTTATTCAAAGAAACAGAGGTAGGAGAGAATTAAAAACAACAGATTTACTAACTATTTAACTTTAGCAGCAAGTGTAAAGAGTTTAGATGCCAGAAATATCAGCTGGCACCTAATATTTGGGAATAAAAAACAAAGCTGCTGCTGTGAAACTGAACAACTTTCTTCATAATCAATAAGTTTGTGATTTTAAAGAAGTCTATTTTTTTTCCAGTGGTTCCTGAAGAACAGCCGGTCCTTTGGGGAAACACTGAGGTATGTAATATTTATTTTATTTTATTTTATTTTATTATTTGTCACTAAGTAGAAGGAAACAGTATCAGTAGAGAGAAAGACCTTCAGGGTGCCTGAATTAACTGGGCTGGAGGGTTTTCCCTGTGCTCAGGCCCAGCATCCTCAGGGTCTCCTTTGCTTTTCAGCAGAAGACTTCAAGAGCCGGCCATTTGCCGCCCATCTGGCAAGGACCTCCCCCTCAGCGGTCCTTTACCACCTGCCCCCCTAAGGTAAGCAATCGAACTCTTCTGGGGAAAGTTTTGAGTGTCCATGACTAATACATACATACATACATACATACATACATACATGTATGTATATTCCATGGCTGCTATTTTAACTTTTCCAGACTCCAGCAACATCAGGGGGGCGACCGCTGAGGAGCATTAAGCAGAAAAATGTCATCATGTAAGTCTATATTTTATCTAATATATATATGTGTGTGTGTGTGTGTGTGTATTTTATTATTTATTATGTGGAGACTCTAGAAAGAGTGCAGAGAAGAGCAACCAAGAGGATTAGGGGGCTGGAGGCTAAAACATATGAAACTGGGCATGTCTAGTTTCATGAAGAGAAGGACGAGGGGAGACAGGACAGCCGTGTCCTCAGGGGCTGCCACCAACAAGAGGGAGCGAATCTCTTCTCCAAAGCACCTGAGGGGAGGACAAGAAGCAATGGGTGGAAACTCATCAAGGAGAGAAGCAACTTAGAGCTAAGGAGAAATTTCCTGACAGTTAGTACAATGAATCAGTGGAACAACTTGCCTCCAGAAGTTGTGAATGCTCCAACACTGGAAGTGTTTAAGAAGAGGTTGGATAACCATTTGTCTGAAATTGTGTAGGGTTTTCTGCTTGAGCAAGGGGTTGGAGTAGAAGACCTCCAAGGTCCCTTCCAACTCTGTTGTTGTTGTTGTTATTGTATACATTTTTCAGACTGGGGAGGGGGTCTTCTCCTGTGCCCAGCTCTCTTCCGGTCCCCTCCCAGGTCCCCAATTGGATTCAGAGCCCGGATCATTCCTTTGATCTTCTTCTAGTGCAGCCATTGTTGTCTTTTGTTTTGGAGGCCTGGTTTGGGTCCTTGTGGCATCGAAAGGGGAAATTCCTCTTTATCTTCAGCATTTTAGCAGAAACTGGAAGGTTTTGTGCTGAAATTGACTGATCCTTGGATCTGTTCATAATTCCCTCCGCCTTGGCTGGAGCCCCAGTTCCAGCTGAAGAAAAGCAGCCCCAGAGCAGGATGCTGCCCCCTCCCCCGCCCCAGCCCATGCTTCACTGTGAGCCTGGTGACTTTGGTGGTTTATAAGACGTGGAGACCAAGGCTGTTGCTGTAAGAGGCAACTGAAGAAATGTCAGAAAACCCCTACTCAACAGCTGGACTCGACGGGGGCTTGAGCAGAGTCCCCTTAAGTGATTTTCACATATTTAATGTCTATTATTTAACGTCAGTTTTTCCCCTTCAAAGATTTCAGATAAAAAATTTAAAAACTGAATGGACTTGAAAAAACATAACATGAACTTAATTGAGAATGAAGACTTAGCAAGAAAAATAAAATCAACAAAGCAAAAAAATATTTGAAAACAGAAATAAACCAGGAGGATGACTGGCATAGAAAATGAAAAAGGAAAAAGAAAGGAAATTGATAACTCAACTACTAGATCAAGATGGAAAGATATGTTATCGAAATGAGGAAAAGAAAAAAATAATAATTGAGGAATATTACAAGAAACTATATCAACAAGAGCAGATATCAGAAGGGAAATAGAACAATATTTGGAAAAAGCAATAATTCCTAAAATACCATAAGAATTTTAAAAAGCACTAGAAGAAAGAATATCAATGATGGAATTGGTGGAGGGAATTAAAAGGCAGAAGAATGGAAAAACCCCGGGACCAGATGGACTACCAGTAGAATTATATAAAAATTGCAATAAAATGTTACAAGTATTTAATGATTTATTAATAGAAGCCAATGTTTCGAATTCGTGGATGGAGGCATATATAACTCTTATACCAAAAGAAGAAACAGATTTACAACAAATAAAGAATTATAGACCAATTCCACTATTAAATGCAGATTACAAAATATTTGCATCAATCATGGCGGAAAGATTGAAGAGGTTGCTAAATGAATTTATACATTCAGATCAAAATGGGGTTTTTTGCCTAAAAGACAAATTAGGGACAATATACGAATTATATTGGATACATTGGAATATTATGAAGCACATTCAGAAAAACAAATGGCATTGTTATTTTTAGATGCGCAGAAGGCGTTTGATAATGTGAATTGGCAATTTATGACCATACAATTACAAAAGATGGACTTTGGGGATAGATTTATAAATAAATGGTTAAGACTATATAGAAAGACCAATCAGCAAAAGTAATAATAAATGGTGAAATGACAGAGAAAGTAGATATCAGAAAGGAACTAGACAAGGATGTCCATTAACTGCATTGTTATTCATCTTGATGCTAGAAATTTTAAACAGAAAAATAAGACAAGATAAAGAATTAAAAGGAATGAAAATTAAAAGAGAAGCATATAAGCTTCAACATTTGTGGATGATTTAGTATTCATTATGGAAGAACCAATAGAAATGGGCCCAAAGTTAATGGAGCAAATAGAGGAATATGGAGAAGTAGCTGGATTGAAAATAAATAAAGACAAGACAAAAATGATAGTTAAAAATATGAGAGAAAAACAAAAGAAGCAATTAATGCAGAAGTTAGATATTCAAATAGTGAAGAAAGTGGAATATTTGGGCATCCAATTAACCTCCAGATGCATTGCAGTAAAGGAAGATAACTACTATAAACTGAGAAATCAAATTGAAATAGACTTGGAAAAATGGAAAGATCTGCAACTATCATTAACGGGAAGAATAGCGTTAATCAAAATGAATGTACTGCCAAGAATTTTTGTTTTTTAAACTATTCCGATAAAATTGGAGAAAAAATATTTTGAGAGTTTGAATAAAATGATGTGGAAATATATATGGCAAAGGAAAAAAGCAAGAATTAATATTAAATTACTTCAAGATCCTAAGATTAGAGGAGGATTTGGTCTACCAAATTGGGAACTTTATCCCAAGCGGCGATGTTAACTTGGGTTAAAGAATGGATTTTACTGAGAAATACAAGGCTATTGACTTTAGAAGGACATGATTTGCAACTAGGCTGGCATGCCTTCTTATGGTATGGCAAAAATAGGATATTATGGATACTTCCAGAGACATTGTGTAAGAAATGGCTTGTTAACAGTATAGGAGAGAGAGAAAGAAACACATTATATGGAAATACCAATGTGGCTTTCAACAATAGAAGCGTTGACACATCCAAATATGGTTAACATGAACAGTATTGTAAGGTATAATAGAATAGAATTTATTGGCCAAGTGTGATTGGACACACAAGGAATTTGTCTTGGTGCATATGCTCTCAGTGTACATAAAAGAAAAGATACGTTCATCAAGGTACAACATTTACAACACAATTGATGGTCAATATATCAATATAAATCATAAGGATTGCCAGCAACAAGTTATAGTCATACAGTCATAAGTGGAAAGAGATTGGTGATGGGAACTATGAAACGATTAATAGTAGTGCAGATTCAGTAAATAGTCTGACAGTGTTGAGGGAATTATTTGTTTAGCAGAGTGATGGCCTTCGGGAAAAAGCTGTTCTTCTGTCTAGTTGTTCTGGTGTGCAGTGCTCTATAGCGTCGTTTTGAGGGTAGGAGTTGAAACAGTTTATGTCCAGGATGCGAGGGATCTGCAAATATTTTCACGGCCCTCTTCTTGATTCGTGCAGTATACAGGTCCTCAATGGAAGGCAGGTTGGTAGCAATTATTTTTTCTGCAGTTCTAATGATCCTCTGAAGTCTGTGTTTTTCTTGTTGGGTTGCAGAACCGAACCAGACAGTTCTAGAGGTGCAATTGACAGACTCAATAATTCCTCTGTAGAATTGGATCAGCAGCTCCTTGGGCAGTTTGAGCTTTCTGAGTTGGTGCACAAAGAACATTCTTTGTTGTCCTTTTTTAATGATTTTTTTTTTTGCAAATTTTTTTTTTATTTTTCCATAATAATTCCCACAATTTGACCAGTGTACAATACAATCACTTATCCAACAATCAGTCCTATAGTCAAATTATACTCAATCAGGGCTGCTCGACTGCCACTCCCCCCTTTAATCCTTTCTTCCCTTCTCATCCTTCTTAAACTTCCCCCACCACCTTCTCCTCGCTTTCCTACTTCCCCTCCTCTTTCCCACTTCTCACTACCATCCTTTCTAACCCTCTATCTTCTCCTACTTCTCCTCCTCCTATCCTTTCTTCTCCCTCCCTTCTTTCCTCCCTACCCACCTCCCTACCTACTTTCTTCCTTCTTTACTCCTCTTTCCTTACCCTTTCCCTTCGGGAGTGTTTGCCGAGCAGTCCCGACATTACACCATTCCAACTTGTTTAATTCTACCATTATTCCTGTACAATGGCAACCAATAGTCTTCCCCTTCCCCGCCTCCTTCCCCCCCCCCCCGAGACTTCCCAGAACAGAATACAGGGTATTGTAACTAACAAACATAATCTAAAATATAACATAAAACATATTCCATTTCACACCATCACACTATCAATTCCCTTCTTTCTTAAACTAATACATAATAATTCCTAACTTCACTCAAAAACTAATTGATATTTTTTAATCTGATACTTATTTTGAATATAATCAATCCACTTCCTCCATTCCAAAATATATTTTTCTTGTGTACAGTCTTTCAAGTAGGCAGAAATTTTTGCCATTTCTGCTAAATTTGATACTTTACTAATCCATTCTCCAATTGTAGGTAAGTCTTCTTTCTTCCAATATTGTGCAATCAATAATCTTGCAGCAGTTATTAAATTCAGAATCAGTTTTGTCTCTATAACAGTGCAATCTGAGATTATTCCTAATAAAAAGAACTGTGGAACAAACTTGATCTTCTTTTTCAAAATGTTCTGCATAATCCACCATATTTTAATCCAAAAGGCTTTAACTTTTTTGCAAGTCCACCATATATGATAATAGGTAGCATCCTCACAATCACATCTCCAATATTTTGCTTTCACATTTGGATACATACATGACAGTTTTTTAGGATCTAAATGCCATCTATAAAACATTTTATAAAAATTTTCTCTTAAATTTTGTGCTTGCGTGAATTTAACATTCCTCACCCAAATTTTTTCCCATGTTTCTAACATTATAGGTTGTTGAAAATTTTGTGCCCATTTTACCATACAATCTTTAACCAACTCCATTTCTGAATCAATTTCAACCAATACATTATATAATCTCTTTATATGCTGTTGACCTTGATCTTTTATTTGTTTTACCAGATTATCATCACTTTGCCTTATACCAATTTTCTGATCTATTTTCCATCTAGATTGCAATTGTCCATACTGAAACCATGTATAATTTCTTCCTTCATCCCTCAATTTCTCCCTAGATTTTAACTGTAATTCCCCTTTTTCCATAGTCAAAAGCTCTTTGTAAGTGATAACTTCCATTTTTTGTAATATATTTATATTCTCTATCATATGTCTGGGGATGGTCCATATTGGTTTCTTTCCATCTAACTTATATTGATATTTTTTCCAAATCCTCAACAACGCACTTCTGACCATATTATTCTTAAATGTCTTATCAATTTTCTTGTCATATATTACATATGCGTGCCATCCATATAACAAACCATAACCTTCTATATTCAAAATCCTTTCCTCTGTTAAATTAATCCAATCAGAAATTAAAGTTAAAACAGCTGCATCATAGTACAATTTCAAGTTAGGCATTTTTAAACCCCCTCTTTCCCTAACGTCTTGCATTATTTTTAACTTTATCCTCGGTTTTTTACCCTTCCATACAAATTTATTAATCCCTTTTTGCCATTCTTGTAAATTTGCATCTTTCTTCAAAATTGGAATCATTTGAAACAAAAATAAAAATCTAGGCAAAACATTCATTTTTATAGCTGCCACTCTTCCCAACAATGATAATTGTAACTTCTTCCATTTCTCCATTTCTTTAATTACTTTTCCCCACAATACCTCATAATTGTTTTTATATAATTTTACATTCGATGCTGTAATGTATACTCCTAAGTATTTAACCTTTTTAACTACTTCATATCCAGTTATTCTTTCTAATTCTTCCCTCTGATGTGTATTCATATTTTTAATTATCATTTTTGTCTTCCGTTGATTCACTTTAAACCCAGATACCTTACTATACTGATCAATTGTCTCCATCAAATATACAGCTGAATGTATTGGTTGAGATAAAGAAACAACCAAATCATCTGCAAACGCTCTTAATTTATCATCTTGATTTTTAATTCTAATTCCTTTTATTCGATCTAAACCACGTATCTTACTCAATAATATTTCCAAAGTTAGAATGAATAATAATGGTGACAAGGGACATCCTTGTCTAGTCCCTTTCTCAATCTTGAAAGATTCTGTTAATCCACCATTTACTATTATTTGAGCTGTTTGCTTTTGATATATAGCCTTAATTGCTTGAATAAAATAATCCCCAAATTGCATTTTTTCTATTACTTTAAACAAAAACTGCCAATCCAATCTATCAAAAGCTTTTTCGGCATCCAAAAAGAGGAATGCTGCTGAAACCTGGCTGTTTCCTTCCAAATATTCAAGTAAATTTACAATTTGTCTCATATTATATCTCATCTGTCTCCCCTTAATAAATCCTGATTGGTCATTATGAATTAATTGATTCATCAGTGGCATCAATCTATTCGCTAGTATCTTAGCAAATATCTTATAATCAGTATTTAAAAGCGATATTGGCCTATAATTCTCTGGTTTAACACCATCTCGATCTTCTTTAGGTATTAATGAGATAAAAGCTGTCCTCCATGAAGGAGGAGCTTCTCCTCCCCTTTGTATTCTGTTAAATAACTCCTTAAGTGGTACAATCATCTCATTTTGTAAATTTTTATAATAAGTAGTTGTCAAGCCATCTGTACCTGGTGCTTTATTCGCTTTAAGCTGCTTAATTGCAAACACTATTTCCTCTGAAGAAATTAATTGATTCAACTCTTCCTTTGATCTACTGTAATTTCTAAAATACCGTGGTCCTGTAAATATCTATCTATATCTTTATCACTAATCACATCTCTAGAATATAACTTAGTATAATATTCTAAAAAGCTTTTTCGGCATCCAAAAAGAGGAATGCTGCTGAAACCTGGCTGTTTCCTTCCAAATATTCAAGTAAATTTACAATTTGTCTCATATTATATCTCATCTGTCTCCCCTTAATAAATCCTGATTGGTCATTATGAATTAATTGATTCATCAGTGGCATCAATCTATTCGCTAGTATCTTAGCAAATATCTTATAATCAGTATTTAAAAGCGATATTGGCCTATAATTCTCTGGTTTAACACCATCTCGATCTTCTTTAGGTATTAATGAGATAAAAGCTGTCCTCCATGAAGGAGGAGCTTCTCCTCCCCTTTGTATTCTGTTAAATAACTCCTTAAGTGGTACAATCATCTCATTTTGTAAATTTTTATAATAAGTAGTTGTCAAGCCATCTGTACCTGGTGCTTTATTCGCTTTAAGCTGCTTAATTGCAAACACTATTTCCTCTGAAGAAATTAATTGATTCATCAGTGGCATCAATCTATTCGCTAGTATCTTAGCAAATATCTTATAATCAGTATTTAAAAGCGATATTGGCCTATAATTCTCTGGTTTAACACCATCTCGATCTTCTTTAGGTATTAATGAGATAAAAGCTGTCCTCCATGAAGGAGGAGCTTCTCCTCCCCTTTGTATTCTGTTAAATAACTCCTTAAGTGGTACAATCATCTCATTTTGTAAATTTTTATAATAAGTAGTTGTCAAGCCATCTGTACCTGGTGCTTTATTCGCTTTAAGCTGCTTAATTGCAAACACTATTTCCTCTGAAGAAATTAATTGATTCAACTCCTTCCTTTGATCTACTGTAATTTCTAAAATACCATGGTACTGTAAATATCTAACTATATCTTTAGCACTAATCACATCTCTAGAATATAACTTAGTATAATATTCTAAAAAGCTTTTTCGCATCCAAAAAGAGGAATGCTGCTGAAACCTGGCTGTTTCCTTCCAAATATTCAAGTAAATTTACAATTTGTCTCATATTATATCTCATCTGTCTCCCCTTAATAAATCCTGATTGGTCATTATGAATTAATTGATTCATCAGTGGCATCAATCTATTCGCTAGTATCTTAGCAAATATCTTATAATCAGTATTTAAAAGCGATATTGGCCTATAATTCTCTGGTTTAACACCATCTCGATCTTCTTTAGGTATTAATGAGATAAAAGCTGTCCTCCATGAAGGAGGAGCTTCTCCTCCCCTTTGTATTCTGTTAAATAACTCCTTAAGTGGTACAATCATCTCATTTTGTAAATTTTTATAATAAGTAGTTGTCAAGCCATCTGTACCTGGTGCTTTATTCGCTTTAAGCTGCTTAATTGCAAACACTATTTCCTCTGAAGAAATTAATTGATTCAACTCTTCCTTTGATCTACTGTAATTTCTAAAATACCGTGGTCCTGTAAATATCTATCTATATCTTTATCACTAATCACATCTCTAGAATATAACTTAGTATAATATTCTAAAAAGCTTTTTCGGCATCCAAAAGAGGAATGCTGCTGAAACCTGGCTGTTTCCTTCCAAATATTCAAGTAAATTTACAATTTGTCTCATATTATATCTCATCTGTCTCCCTTAATAAATCCTGATTGGTCATTATGAATTAATTGATTCAACTCTTCCCTTTGATCTACTGTAATTTCTAAAATACCGTGGTCCTGTAAATATCTATCTATATCTTTATCACTAATCACATCTCTAGAATATAACTTAGTATAATATTCTAAAAAAGCTTTTTTAATCAAATTTTGCTGATATACTTCCTTACCTCTATATTCTATTTTATCAATTATACGTCGTTTCTGTTTCTTTCTTAATAAATATGCTAACCACCTTCCAGGTTTATTAGAATTATTAAACAAATTATGTTTTACATATTGTAAATTAGTTGCCACCTGATCTGCCATTAACATATTAAATTGACCTCTTAATATATTTATTGACTCTTTTATTTTACTATCTCCTGGATTGCCTACCAATAATTGCTCCTTCCTTTTAATTTCCTCTTCTAGTTCTTTTCGCCTTTTGTGCAGTCTATTTCTATATTTATTATTCATCTCTAATAAAATTCCCCTCATATAAGCTTTGCTGGTGTCCCAAACTATCTCTATAGGTGTCCCTTTATCCATGTTCAAAGAAAAAAATTCCTTCATTAGAGTTTTACATTCATTTACATTTTGTTCATATTTAAACAAGTTCTCATTCATCCTCCACGACCTCCTGGCCTCTTTTTCCCGATCTAACTCAATCCATACCGGGCTATGATCAGACAAGGTTCTAGAACAAATTTTTGTCTTCTTCACTCTGAAAAACAAATCATTAGTAATTAAAATGAAATCAATCCTAGAAAAAGATTGATGTCTGTCAGAAAAAAATGTAAAATCTCTCTCTTTTTCATTGCGTTCTCGCCACACATCTCTCAATTCTAAATCTTCCATCAAATCAAAGAATGCCTTTGGCAGTTTTACACGATTGTAAATATTTCTAAGATTTCTTTTATCTTTCTGGGTATCCATCACTCCATTCCAATCACCCATTAATATATAAGTCTTATAATCCCAAAATGTTATTCTTTTATGTAAAAACTTATAAAATTTTTCTTGTTGTTGATTTGGTGCATAAACTCCTATTAAAAGTATTTGTGAACTGTGTGTGTGTGTGTGTGTGTGTGTGTGTGTGTGTGTGTGTGTGTGTGTGTGTGTGTGTGTGTGTGTGTGTGTGTGTGTGTGTGTGTGTGTGTGTGTGTGTGTGTGTGTGTGTGTGTGTGTGTGTGTGTGTGTGTGTGTGTGTGTGTGTGTGTGTGTGTGTGTGTGTGTGTGTGTGTGTGTGTGTGTGTGTGTGTGTGTGTGTGTGTGTGTGTGTGTGTGTGTGTGTGTGTGTGTGTGTGTGTGTGTGTGTGTGTGTGTGTGTGTGTGTGTGTGTGTGTGTGTGTGTGTGTGTGTGTGTGTGTGTGTGTGTGTGTGTGTGTGTGTGTGTGTGTGTGTGTACCAAATATTCAAGTAAATTTACAATTTGTCTCATATTATATCTCATCTGTCTCCCCTTAATAAATCCTGATTGGTCATTATGAATTAATTGATTCATCAGTGGCATCAATCTATTCGCTAGTATCTTAGCAAATATCTTATAATCAGTATTTAAAAGCGATATTGGCCTATAATTCTCTGGTTTAACACCATCTCGATCTTCTTTAGGTATTAATGAGATAAAAGCTGTCCTCCATGAAGGAGGAGCTTCTCCTCCCCTTTGTATTCTGTTAAATAACTCCTTAAGTGGTACAATCATCTCATTTTGTAAATTTTTATAATAAGTAGTTGTCAAGCCATCTGTACCTGGTGCTTTATTCGCTTTAAGCTGCTTAATTGCAAACACTATTTCCTCTGAAGAAATTAATTGATTCAACTTTTGCCTTTCATCTACTGTAATTTCTAAAATACCGTGGTCCTGTAAATATCTATCTATATCTTTATCACTAATCACATCTCTAGAATATAACTTAGTATAATATTCTAAAAAAGCTTTTTTAATCAAATTTTGCTGATATACTTCCTTACCTCTATATTCTATTTTATCAATATAAAATGCCACATCTACTGGCCGAACTGCCAAAATCTCTGCAAAGGCCTCCGAAAAATTTGCTTCAAATAATGAAATATCTTTCTTCTCTTTTGTGGTGAGTTTAATCCATTGACATTCCAAGATAAAAGTCTAATTGCCATTATCAGCAATCGAAACTTTTGAAGCACCAGCCGCAAATCATATCTTTCTTCTCTTTTGTGGTGAGTTTAATCCATTGACATTCCAAGATAAAAGTCTAATTGCCATTATCAGCAATCGAAACTTTTGAAGCACCAGCCGCAAATCATATCTTTCTTCTCTTTTGTGGTGAGTTTAATCCATTGACATTCCAAGATAAAAGTCTAATTGCCATTATCAGCAATCGGAAACTTTTGAAGCACCAGCCGCAAATCATATCTTTCTTCTCTTTTGTGGTGAGTTTAATCCATTGACATTCCAAGATAAAAGTCTAATTGCCATTATCAGCAATCGAAACTTTTGAAGCACCAGCCGCAAATCATATCTTTCTTCTCTTTTGTGGTGAGTTTAATCCATTGACATTCCAAGATAAAAGTCTAATTGCCATTATCAGCAATCGAAACTTTTGAAGCACCAGCCGCAAATCATATCTTTATCACTAATCACATCTCTAGAATATAACTTAGTATAATATTCTAAAAAAGCTTTTTTAATCAAATTTTGCTGATATACTTCCTTACCTCTATATTCTATTTTATCAATATAAAATGCCACATCTACTGGCCGAACTGCCAAAATCTCTGCAAAGGCCTCCGAAAAATTTGCTTCAAATAATGAAATATCTTTCTTCTCTTTTGTGGTGAGTTTAATCCATTGACATTCCAAGATAAAAGTCTAATTGCCATTATCAGCAATCGAAACTTTTGAAGCACCAGCCGCAAATCATATCTTTCTTCTCTTTTGTGGTGAGTTTAATCCATTGACATTCCAAGATAAAAGTCTAATTGCCATTATCAGCAATCGAAACTTTTGAAGCACCAGCCGCAAATCATATCTTTCTTCTCTTTTGTGGTGAGTTTAATCCATTGACATTCCAAGATAAAAGTCTAATTGCCATTATCAGCAATCGGAAACTTTTGAAGCACCAGCCGCAAATCATATCTTTCTTCTCTTTTGTGGTGAGTTTAATCCATTGACATTCCAAGATAAAAGTCTAATTGCCATTATCAGCAATCGAAACTTTTGAAGCACCAGCCGCAAATCATATCTTTCTTCTCTTTTGTGGTGAGTTTAATCCATTGACATTCCAAGATAAAAGTCTAATTGCCATTATCAGCAATCGAAACTTTTGAAGCACCAGCCGCAAATCATATCTTTCTTCTCTTTTGTGGTGAGTTTAATCCATTGACATTCCAAGATAAAAGTCTAATTGCCATTATCAGCAATCGAAACTTTTGAAGCACCAGCCGCAAATCATATCTTTCTTTGGGCCTTGCTCCTCCCACTGTTTCCGTCTTGGTAATAGCAGATTGAGCCTGTTGAGCCTTTTCTTCTTGTTCCTTGCGTTTGACAGCTGCTCTTGTCATCCTTGGCTCTTTTGGAATCTCTGATCCCATCTTAGACACATCCAACGCTTGTAAACGGTCTTCTTCCATTACTATCACTTCTTTTTCTTTAATTTCACCTTCCTTTCTCCTACCATCCGAGATGGTGGACTTCCAGCCTTAAGCACATAAGCATAAAACTCTTGTGCTTTACTGACTGTATTAAGACGATGTGCTTTCCCTTCATAGTAAACTATTATACCAATTGGGATGTCCCATCTATACTCAATCTGACGTTTTTTAAGTTCGTTCACCAAAAAAGCAAACTCCTTCCTACCTCTCAACATTTTGGGGGGAAATTCCTTTAGTATTAAAATATCTTGGCGGCTGCTTGAATCTTGTCTCCTTTAAAAAGCTTGTAAAATCTCATTTCTCACTGTTCTAGTCGTAAAATAAATAACAATGTCTCTGGGAAGATTTCTTTGTCTTGCTATCCAGGAATTCACACGATAAATTTTATCAATATAAAATGCCACATCTACTGGCCGAACTGCCAAAATCTCTGCAAAGGCCTCCGAAAAATTTGCTTCAAATAATGAAATATCTTTCTTCTCTTTTGTGGTGAGTTTAATCCATTGACATTCCAAGATAAAAGTCTAATTGCCATTATCAGCAATCGAAACTTTTGAAGCACCAGCCGCAAATCATATCTTTCTTTGGACCTTGCTCCTCCCACTGTTTCCGTCTTGGTAATAGCAGATTGAGCCTGTTGAGCCTTTTCTTCTTGTTCCTTGCGTTTGACAGCTGCTCTTGTCATCCTTGGCTCTTTTGGAATCTCTGATCCCATCTTAGACACATCCAACGCTTGTAAACGGTCTTCTTCCATTACTATCACTTCTTTTCTTTAATTTCACCTTCCTTTCTCCTACCATCCGAGATGGTGGACTTCCAGCCTTAAGCACATAAGCATAAAACTCTTGTGCTTTACTGACTGTATTAAGACGATGTGCTTTCCTTCATAGTAAACTATTATACCAATTGGGATGTCCCATCTATACTCAATCTGACGTTTTTAAGTTCGTTCACCAAAAAGCAAACTCCTTCCTACCTCTCAACATTTTGGGGAATTTCCTTTAGTATTAAAATATCTTGGCAGGGATGCGGAGGTGCCGAAGGAGCATTGTGTGTCCGGGGAGAGGAAGGCTGTTAAGTTCGGGAAGTAACGAGGCTGGAGACCAGGGTAGTGACAACAGCTCTTTAATATAGGGTGAACCCAGCAACAGGCTGGGGGGAAAAACCTCTCCTTTTATACAGTTCTGCTGGAGGTTTCGTCCAATCAGCAACGTGCTGATTTCCGCTCAAATATTTAAAGGTACAAACATAAATACATAATCCTCCCTCCCAGAAAACACTTTGCCTCTATTTACATATTTATTTACATGTTATTTTTCGTAGTCACGCAAATAACCTGGGCGTCCCTAGTTCTTTCTGACCTGCGCGGTTCAGTTCTGGGTGAGGTTTTGAGCTGGTCGGAGGGCTGTTTTCTCCTCCCAGCTCTCTCTCTGAGCCAACGGGCTCTGGATTATTGGCTGACTCTTTTCTTGGCCTCCGGCCTTGGATTACTTCTGAAACTTTCCCAGCTGTTTCCCTCGGGAACCTGATGGCGCCCTGGAACTCTGGGACCTCAGCTAAGTCTTGCGCCTCCCGGGTCATTGTCAGCTGTGAATTCAAATTGGTATTGGTCATGATTTGTTTCATTTGGTTGGTTGATCAGTTATTCGTTTCCTTAACTGATCTATGTGGCGCCCACACTCGGTTGTCTGGTAGCTCTACCACGCACGATTTTGGCAGTTATCTTTATTATTTGTCCTGAACCAACTAGGGCCGCCCCATAGTTTCGGGCCCACACCCGGTCGCCTATGCTCATTTCCTTGTCTTTTCTAGTTCCCCTTGTAACCCTCTGGTGTGTAATGGGATTCAAGCGTCAAGTGGGCACGGAGTTTCCGTCCCATTAGTAATTCTGGGCTTTTCCGGTGGCCGTGCTTGGGGTTCTGTGCTGGACGGCCAGGAAAAGTCTATCTTTGTTTGCCAGTCACCTGGCTTGAGCCTGGACAATGCCTCCTTAGCGCTCCGGACGGAACGCTCTGCAAGGCCATTCGGCGCAGGGGTGGAAAGGCGCAGAGAGGCATGTCGGATGCCCTCCTCTGCCAGGTATTCTTCAAACTGGGCTGCCGTGAATTGAGGCCCATTGTCGGACACCAGAGTGTCCGCAGCCCGTGAGTAATAGGTGGCGCAGGGCTCGATTACTGCTCGCCGTAGGTGGATTTCATGAGTATGATCTCCAACCATTTAGAGAATGCATCAACAACCACTAGGAACGTTTGGCCCAGCAAAATCAATGTGGATTCTTGACCAGGGCTTTTCCCATTCCTGACTTGGCATTTTCAGCAATCTCTGCGTCCATGAGTGGCCACCACACTTCATCCTTCGATCCTGGGTGACCCTCGTGGAGGAGATCCAATACCTTTCCCTTAACTTATCAGGAATTATTACACGATCACCCCATAACAGGCACCCCTTGAGCCGAGAGCTCATCTCGTTTTTAACAAATTCTTTGAACCGTTAGCGGCAAGCATGGCCACCTCTCTGTACCCAACCGAGTACAGTTCTTAACACAATGTCCCGGCATGATGCCGAGCCACTTCCTTAGATGTGACTGGGCCAGAGTCAAGAGTCAATAAGTAGGATGGGCGTCCCTGGGTCTTGTCGCCCCTGGTAGTGGGCATCGAACGCGTCTGCATGCCCACTTCTTTCCTGGTCGATGCTGCAGCATGCGAATAAGCGCCAAGAATATGATCCATCGGGTCAAGCGTGGCGAAAGTGCCACAGGCGTTGGGCGGATCGCCAGCCAGTATTCCTAGTAACGGTCTGTGGTCAGTCACGATTTCAAAATTCCGCCCAAAGACATATTCGTGGAATTTTTTAACCCCTGACACAATGGCTAGTGCTTCTTTGTCTAATTGGCTGTAGTTTCTCTCTGGGGAGGACATCGTTCTAGAGTAAAAAGCTATAGGGGCTTCTGTGCCATTTGGGAGTCTATGGCTGAGTACAGCCCCCACCCCATAAGGGGAGGCATCGCAAACCAACACTAGGGGTAATGAGTTGTGATATTGTATGAGCAGGCTATCACTTGAGAGCAGGTTCTTTACTGCTTCGAAAGCCCTATTTTCTGTCTTTCCCCAAGACCAAACAGTATTTTTCCCTAAGAGCCTATGCAGCGGTTCCGCAACGGTTGCTTTGTTCTTTAAAAAGACCGCATAGAAATTCACCAACCCCAGGAATGCCTGCAGCTCTGCTTTATTCTTAGGCGCTGGAGCCTTCCTAATTGCCTTGACCTTGCTCTCAGTAGGGTGAATTCCTTTCTTGTCTATCCGGTAGCCCAAGAAATCAACGGATTCGACCCCTATCTGGCATTTGTTTGCCTTGACTTTTAATCCGGCTGTCCGGAAAATCCCCAAAACCTTTCTTAAACGCCCCCAATTCCTCCATGTTTTCCCAAATGAGGATGTCATCAAGTAGGGAACTACCCTGGGGAGCCCTGCAGTAGTCGTTCCATTAGGTTTTGGAACAACCCTGGTGCCACACTGAAAATTGCAATCGGGTGCACTTGAATGCCCTGCGTTACAATTGTTTGGGCGCGGCGTCTGGCAGTTGCTGGTAGGCTTGGGCCAAGTCTAACTGCAAAGACTTGCCTTGCCCCAAAGAGTGCAATAAGTGTTGCACCACGGAACCGGTGGCCGCTTTTCTGTAAGGCTTTGTTAAGCGCCGCCTTGTAGTCAGCGCAAATTCTAATTGACCCGTCCGACTTTATTGGGGTGACGATTGGCGCCTCCCACTTTGCGTGATCGACTGGCACCAAAAATCTGATTTATGAGCTTGTCCAGCTCCTTATCGATTTTGGTTTTTAGGGCAAAAGGGACTCTCCTCGCTTAAGCCTAATCTCTTGTTCTTCTTAGGCACCAAATTATCCGTATTAGTACATATACTATTGATTCCAATTGATGAATATTTACATAAAATGACAGTTGATGTTTTAGGACAGTTGATGGCCAATCTTTTGGCACGGAGTGCAGCCCTCCCCACCCCAGCTGCCCAAACTATATTGGT